>NC_092115.1:10209595-10509595 GCF_045679555.1 Salvelinus alpinus | reverse complement strand
GTTGATGATCCCTGCACTACAGGCATGTACGTCACAGAGAGACAAGTTTGGTTTATATCTTTGCCACGATCTTTTTTTTCTTCTTTTCAATATCTGTTGATAACCAACCGAAAGCCTTTAGAAATCCGAAAGCCGCTTACTCTCCTCTACATCTTGAGCGAGGGATGATAAGGGAAGTGAAGGAGGCAGTGAGGTAAAAAAAAAAACATACAATATTTATGCTGTTTATGTTCTCCTCTCGTGGTGCTGAGACATGTTTGAGACGAGGTTGAGATGAGGTTGAGACAAGGTTGAGATGAGGTTGAGATGAGGTTGAGATGAGGTTGAGATGAGGTTGAGACGAGGTTGAGATGAGGATGAGCCGAGGTTGAGATGAGGTTGAGATGAGGATGAGCCGAGGTTGAGCCGAGGTTGAGATGAGGTTGAGATGAGGTTGATTTTTTTTCAGATGGGAGGGACCAGCCTGATCATTACTGTGTACGTGCCACTGCCACACTATCGACTTCAAGCCTAAAATAACTGATACAGTTCAATATGTAAGTAGGCCTTTACATTGTGCAAATATTTTATTGGTATGTTTTGCTTATGCAAAAGATATGCCATATGCACTGTGTATCGTTAATGATATAGTAATGTATGCAGATACATGTATTTACAGAGATTGAGTGTGTATGGGTGTTCACTGGACGATGCCCAAATAAACGTGAAAGCTGATCTTAAGATGAGGCCTACCATGTGTATACCACGTGTATTCTAAAGACGGCACGCAGTACTCAAAGTTACATAGTAAATTGAGTTAACCAAAGACTTGATTTCAGTGGAAACAGTGGAGGAAAATAGAGATATATTGAGTTCATGCATAGTGCTATACGTCATGATGGGCATGGCATCTGACGTGACCACTTTATGCGCTTGTCTGCAGCTTGCATTTTTAAATGAGGGAGACTCTCGGGAGAAGGAGGAGGAAGAGAGAAGATAAGATAATTAGGTATTGGTGGATGTGGAAATGATTTGAAGGTTCCGTCGCTGGGCTTCTCTGAAGTGTAAAGTGCCTCCG
Organism: Salvelinus alpinus; assembly: GCF_045679555.1. Lineage (NCBI taxonomy): Eukaryota > Metazoa > Chordata > Actinopteri > Salmoniformes > Salmonidae > Salvelinus > Salvelinus alpinus. The sequence continues at coordinate 10,508,538 of NC_092115.1, read as the reverse complement.
TGAAGGAAGTGTAAAGTGCCTCCGTGAAGGAAGTGTAAAGTGCCTCCGTGAAGGAAGTGTAAAGTGCCTCCGTGAAGATGGAGACAGGGAGAGAAGGAAGAGCAGATGAATGGAAGGAGGGAGGAACGGAGGAGAGGCGAGGGAGGACAAACCTCCTTGGCTGTCACAGCAGCTAACACTCATTAGCAAAGCACCCCCCTTTGAAGCTGATTATCTCTATCGCCACGTTTCAGAGGATGGGAAGGGAAATTACAACACACGCACGTGCACACACACACACCTAATACAGACTCACTCCCCCTAATTCCATAAGCTACAGTCCTTATGTAACATACTCACTGTACTGCGGAGGATCCATAATGCATGAAGGCTTGTTTTTGATTCATGGTGATTTCAACACAGGCCCTTCCTATCAGGGGTTGGAACCTAAATTATTTTCTAATCGTTTCGTTCTGAACAGAACTATCATTTTTGGGGGTTCCGTTCCACTGTTCCGACGGGCAAAATAAAGTTCTGAACTGGTTCAAACCCCGATTTATATCGCTCCTTTTTGTTCCTTTTTTAACCTCTGAAATATATATATATTTTACATTTAGCTCAACATTAAATGACTCACCAATCAGTGCGGATAGAGCAGCTTGCTGTGGAGCTTTTTAATCTATAGGAAAGTCGTTAGGAGCACATTTAATTTTGCCGTTAACAGCATGGTTTAATCATAATGAAAGACAAACACACAGACTGTGCTGCCAGTCACAGTGTTTGGGGCGTAAGATACAACTGACATTTTGAGGGTGAGGAGAGAGAGAGAGAGAGAGACAGAGAGAGAGAGAGAGACAGAGAGAGAGAGAGACAGAGAGAGAGAGAGAGTATAGAGGAAGCTTGCCTTGAAGCGCTGGGCATCTTGTTATGACGTGCATTATCTGAATTAGGTCCACAGTATTATACATAGGGAGGAGCGGCTTCTATGGAGGAACTTTCAATGTCTTTGAACTTCCAAGTTGGTTTAACGCTGGACCAGAGCCAACAAGCTTGTGTGTGCAGAGCAGCACTAGAATTAAAAACACGTCTTACATTTTTTGTTGTTAATAAATCCAATATGAAACATGATAACTATAGTATCCTTAACTAGCATTGAAAAAAAGTCATAGATTTTTTCTCTAATTAAACATCTCTTCCAAATTTCTGAATCATGCTTGTAATGTTGTCAGTAGGTTACAGTAATCTATGCTTCAGAGGGGGAGGGGCTACAGTAATCTATGCTTCAGAGGGGGAGGGGATACAGTAATCTATGCTTCAGAGGGGGAGGGGCTACAGTAATCTATGCTTCAGAGGGGAGGGGCAGTTAGCCTAAACACACTGACAGAGATGTTCAGCTGGCAGGCAGACGCTGGAATAAGTTTCTGAATAACAAAGTGAGGGCTTTGCATAGATGCTTTATTGTGATTTTTGTGGGACTGGAAATAAATGCCTGGAATGTAAAATAACTTTATTAACGGGTTCCCATGCTTTAAATCACTTTATTTTTCTGTTTGGTTTCTGTTCCTCAAATCATTTAGTTATTTTCCCGTTTTTGGTTCTGTTCCCTGAACCGGTTCCTACCCTTGCTTCCCATGCAGGCTCCTTATATCTGGGCTAATTATATCTGATCAATAATGACAAACTTCCTGGCATTGCCAACTTAGATGGAAAGCTACTGAGGATGGTAGCTGACTCTATAGCCACTTCTATCTGTCATATTTTTAATCTGAGCCTAGAGGAAAGTCTTGGTCCTCAGACCTGGAGGGAAGCCAAAGTCATTCCGCTACCCAAGAGTGGTAAATCAGCCTTTACTGGTTCTAACAGCAGACCTATCAGCTTGCTGCCAGCTCTTAGTAAACTGTTGGAAAATATTGTGTTTGACCAAATACAATGCTATTTCTCTGTACAAACAAATTAACAACAGACTTTCAGCATGCTTATAGAGAAGGGCACTCAACATGTACTGCACTGACACGAATGACTGATGATTGGTTGAAATAAATTGATAATAAGAAGATTGAGGAAGCTGTAATGTTAGCTTTCAGTGCAGCCTTAGATATTATTGACCATAACCTGTTGTTGAAAAAACTTAAGTGCTATGGCAATTCAACCTCTGCCATATCGTGGATTCAGAGCTATCTATCAAATAGAACTCAAAAGGGTTTTCTTTAATGGAAGTGTCTCTAATGTCAAACATGTAAATTGTGGTGTACCGCACGGCAGCTCTCTAGGCCCTCTACTCTTTTCTATTTTCACCCATGACCAGCCACTGGCTTTAAACAAAGCATGTTGTCCATGTATGCTGATGATTCAACTATATACGCATCAGCAACCACAGCTAATGAAGTCACTGAAACCCTTAAAAAAGAGTTTCAGTCTGTTTTGGAATGGGTGGCCAGTAATAAACTGGTCCTGAACATCTCTAAAACTAAGAGCATTGTATTTGGTACAAATCATTCCTTAACTGCTAGACCTCAGCTGAATCTGGTAATGAATGGTGTGGCTGTTGAAGAAGTTGAGGAGACTAAACTACTAAATTATTATGGTAAAAATGATGTGGGTAAAACGAAGCGCAAATTAAAAGTATGAATCTCGGAGCATCGTACCACCATTAGGTGCAAAAACTCGACGTATCCAGTTGAGGCCCACTTTTTGGAAGTGAACCACTTGATTTCGTCCCTACGTTATATCGGCATCGAACACTTCACCCTCCCTAGGAGAGGGGGTGACCTCGACAATTTATTGTTAAAACGAGAGGCTGCCTGGATCTTTAATTTCTCAACGTAGACTTTGCTCTGAAGCCATTCTTGTGACTATTGTGCTTTTGCTATTCATTGTAAATGTTTGTAGGCTTATGTAGCCAAATTGTATCTATGATCGTATGCTATCCATTTATGTTTTTTTGTATGCTATTTTAATATATGAGAATTAACCAATGATATCAGGCCACAACTGGCCATATTTACAGACACCTGTGTGTCTTTTGACACTATATAAATGAGTCATCCTGCAGTGTTTGTCATTATACTCGGATGAAGACAGCTTGTCTGTCGAAACGTTGGACATAAATATTTTTGCATCTGAGCTCCTAGAGTGTGCGGCTCTCCTTTTCTTTTTCAAGTGTTCTACTCCGCTAGCCAGCACCTCGCCTAAATAGGTGTGTGTTTCTTTCGCCTCTTAATTAAAAGCTCAAACATGATTTTAAGAATAGTGAAAGGACAAAGGGGGAATAAAAACCCGCTTTTTTAAATCTATTAATATATTAAATAGTTGCCACAAAGTTGTATCTTGTGTGCAGGGATGATTTTGCTTATTGTCGGGCCAGGATGATGGGCGACAGATCCCCTGCGTCAGGACAGAGCAGCACATTGCTCGTCTAAGGGAGGTATCTTAGGGAGAGCTTGAGGGGGTCTTCTAAGGGAGGTGTCTTGGGGAGGTGATGAGCCCTGCATAAACTTTCTATAGCTTTTCAACAAACATGTTGGTGTGATAATAATATTCTATTGGTCAAAACTGGTTGCAACAACGTAATGAGGCCAGGCTGTATACTGGCTGTATAGGGACGCTTTGTTAAAAAATGTTTAACATTTTTCCCATTATGTCTTTATTTGTCATGACAAATATATCTTTACCTGGTTGTTACAGAGATGAGTTGGTTGTAATCTGGTTATAACAGAGACCAATTGGTTGTAATCTGGTTATATAATGTCTTCTCAACCAAAAAGCCCGTTTGCAAACAGATAATTACACATGTTGCCACTAGGGTAATAGAGACAAGAGTGGGAATTGGGACAATGAGTCAATAAGTAGAGATGATTAGGGAGTGACACTTTAAGATGCTGAATAGGAAGTAGAGAAGAAGATAGAACAAGTAAGTGAAGCGGACAGGGAAGGAGGAAGCTAAAACAAATACATTTAAACCAGTTCAAGTTTTGGCCTTGACATAGGCTTATTGATATCACCTATGTGATTGTGTTTCCAGCAAAAGCACAAACACCCCCAAATCAATAGCAAGGCCCTGTAGTAGGGTGCCAACACCAAGGCCCTGTGGTAGGGTGCCAACGCCAAGGCCCTGTGGTAGGGTGCCAACGCCAAGGCCCTGTGGTATGGTGCCAACGCCAAGGCCCTGTGGTAGGGTGCCAACGCCAAGGCCCTGTGGTAGGGTGCCAACACCAAGGCCCTGTGGTAGGGTGCCAACAGCAAGGCCTTGTGGTAGGGTGCCAACGCCAAGGCCCTGTGGTAGGGTGCCAACACCAAGGCCTTGTTGTAAGGTGCCAACAGCAAGGCCTTGTTATAAGGTGCCAACAGCAAGGCCTTGTTGTAAGGTGCCAACAGCAAGGCCTTGTTGTAGGGTTCCCCGCCAAAACAATGCCAAGGGAAACACTAATGTGACTTATAATTACAGGTACCTGACTGATTCATACGGCTCTATATCGATCGCTACTATAATGCCTGTTCCCTCTTTCAAAAGGATCTCATAAGAGATCGCCGGGCATGATTAAGACTTGACTCGATGTGAGATGACAATCACCTGGAGCTCCGTAACCATGGATTCCAGCCCACAGAAGACAAGCGCTGTGGTGAGTCATCGATGTACTTCAAAGAGAAGGAGGCAGAGCATTCAGAATAACTACAATATGGGTATTTTTCAGTGCTCCACAAAGGGGAAGTCTGTGCTTGACAAATGGTTCGCCGGTGCCAATTTACTGTCATGTGTAGCTATGCATGTATGTTCCTCATATGTCCACTTTGTGTCTATACTGTATGTGGACTTTGTGACATGTAGCTATCTATTAAAAATACTAACTACATTTGATTAATTGATTGATTGATTGGTTTATTGATCGATCGATCCAAATATACAGAGCAAAGGAATTGGTAAAGGTGATGCAACAGTAGGTCCCTCAACTCAACTCTAGTAAGGGTTAAAGATCAAGTCTTAAAGAAGCATGATATGATTGGTAGAGTCAATCTGCACAGGATATTGTGCAGCCAGCTATCTGAGACTAAAGGCTATCTGGGACTAAAGGCTATGTGGGACTAAAGGCTATGTGGGACTAAAGGCTAGGTGGGACTAAAGGCTATCTGAGACTAAAGGCTTTCTGGGACTAAATGCTAGGTGGGACTAAAGGCTATCTGGGACTAAAGGCTATCTGGGACTAAAGGCTATCTGGAACTAAAGGCTATCTGGGACTAAAGGCTATCTGGGACTAAAGGCTTTCTGGGACTAAAGGCTATCTGGGACTAAAGGCTATCTGGGACTAAAGGCTTTCTGGAACTAAATGCTATCTGGGACTAAAGGCTATCTGGGACTAAAGGCTATCTGGGACTAAAGGCTATCTGGGACTAAATGCTATGTGGGACTAAAGGCTATGTGGGACCACAGGGTATCTCGGACTAAAGGCTATCTGGGACTAAAGGCTTTCTGGAACTAAATGCTATCTGGGACTAAAGGCTATCTGGAACTAAATGCTATCTGGGACTAAAGGCTATCTGGGACTAAAGGCTATCTGGGACTAAAGGCTATCTGGGACTAAATGCTATGTGGGACTAAAGGCTATGTGGGACCACAGGGTATCTGGGACTAAAGGCTATGTGGGACTAAAGGCTATGTGGGACTAAAGGCTTTCTGGGACTAAAGGCTTTCTGGGACTAAAAGCTAGGTGGGACTAAAGGGACTAAATGCTATCTGGGACTAAATGCTATGTGGGACTAAAGGCTATCTGTGGGACTAAAGGCTTTCTGGGTCTAAAGGCTATGTGGGACTAAAGGCTATGTGGGACTAAAAGCTATGTGGAACTAAAGGCTATCTGGGACTAAAGGCTATGTGGGACTAAAGGCTATGTGGGACTAAAGGCTATGTGGGACTAAAGGCTATGTGGGACTAAAGGCTATCTGGGACTAAAGGCTATGTGGGACTAAAGGCTATGTGGGACTAAAGGCTATGTGGGACTAAAGGCTATGTGGGACTAAAGGCTATGTGGGACTAAAGGCTATGTGGGACTAAAGGCTATGTGGGACTAAAGGCTATGTGGGACTAAAGGCTATCTGGGACTAATGGCTATCTGGGACTAATGGCTATCTGGGACTAATGGCTATCTGGGACTAATGGCTATCTGGGACTAAATGCTATGTGGGACCACAGGGTATCTGGGACTAAAGGCTATCTGGGACTAAAGGCTATCTGGGACTAAAGGCTATCTGGGACTAAAGGCTATCTGGGACTAAACGCTATGTGGGACTAAACGCTATGTGGGACTAAATGCTATGTGGGACCACAGGGTATCTGGGACTAAAGGCTATCTGGGACTAAATGATATGTGGGACAAAAGGCTATGTGGCTATGTGGGACTAAAAGCTATGTGGGACTAAAGGCTATCTGGGACTAAAGGTTATGTGGGACTAAAGGTTATGTGGGACTAATGGCTATCTGGGACTAATGGCTATCTGGGACTAAATGATATGTGGGACAAAAGGCTATGTGGCTATGTGGGACTAAAAGCTATCTGGGACTAAAGGTTATGTGGGACTAAAGGTTATGTGGGACTAAAGGCTATCTGGGACTAAAGGTTATGTGGGACTAAAGGTTATGTGGGACTAAAGGCTATGTGGGACTAAAGGCTATCTGGGACTAAAGGTTATGTGGGACTAAAGGTTATGTGGGACTAAAGGTTATGTGGGACTAAAGGTTATGTGGGACTAAAGGTTATGTGGGACTAAAGGTTATGTGGGACTAAAGGTTATGTGGGACTAAAGGTTATGTGGGACTAAAGGCTATGTGGGACTAAAGGCTATGTGGGACTAAAGGCTATCTGGGACTAAAGGTTATGTGGGACTAAAGGTTATGTGGGACTAAAGGTTATGTGGGACTAAAGGTTATGTGGGACTAAAGGCTATGTGGGACTAAAGGCTTTCTGGGACTAAAGGCTATGTGGGACTAAAGGCTATGTGGGACTAAAGGCTATGTGGGACTAAAGGCTATGTGGGACTAAAGGTTATGTGGGACTAAAGGTTATGTGGGACTAAAGGCTATCTGGGACTAAAGGCTATGTGGGACTAAAGGTTATGTGGGACTAAAGGTTATGTGGGACCACAGGATATCAGAGACCACAGGGATAGGCAGGGCAGATGGTGGATGCTGATACAGCATGACTTGTCAAATCCATCAGTGCTCCTCCACATTGTGCACGAGCCAGTAAGACTCAACTCCCAACTAACAACATGAAAGCAACCCCCAAACTTGACTATCGTATTAATTTAACTAAAATGTATGTCATTAACCCCCCAAAAAGTATAATTAGAAATACTGATGCGTGAATGATTTATTTACTGAAGTATTCATTTGTTTATTCAGCAGTTGATGAATAGTTACGTTAATACAATTGCTTTCCTGAGGGGCATAAGTTAATGTTTGTATTCTATTGGTGAGTAGTAGGCTACTCAGTGCTTGGACCCCCAGGCCCTTACCCTTATTCAAGCTTCTGTCAGTTAGCATCTCTGTTGGGACAGAGAAGAGACTGATAGGAGATGACGTCCACTCACTGGCTGCTGTTAAGCCAAAACACAAGCAGATCCAAAGTCAATGGAGGACAAAGTCCAATGTGCTTTGAAATGTTGTTTAGAAAATATCAACCCCTGTCACAGTGTTTTTGTACTACTCATCTGACATGACAAGATTAGAATTGCTCGCTCGCTCACACACTCACACACACACACACACCTCTTTATTACACACATCACACACACACACCTCTTTATTACACACTCACACACACACACCTCTTTATTACACACATCACACACACACACACACACACACCTCTTTATTACACACATCACACACACACACACACACACACACACACACACACCTCTTTACTACACACATCACACACACACACACCTCTTTATTACACACATCACACACACACACCTCTTTATTACACACATCACACACAATTTAGCTCTCAGAACAAGTGATAATCTAACAATATAACACATCCTGGCAGGTTACTAGGATACATGGAACCTTGGTATGTTCCTTCAGTAGAACAGGGATACATGGAACCTTGGTATGTTCCTTCAGTAGAACAGGGATACATGGAACCTTGGTATGTTCCTTCAGTAGAACAGGGATACATGGAACCTTGGTATGTTCCTTCAGTAGAACAGGGATACATGGAACCTTGGTATGTTCCTTCAGTAGAACAGGGATACATGGAACCTTGGTATGTTCCTTCAGTAGAACAGGGATACATGGAACCTTGGTATGTTCCTTCAGTAGAACAGGGAAACACGGAACCTTGGTATGTTCCTTCAGTAGAACAGGGATACACGGAACCTTGGTATGTTCCTTCAGTAGGACAGGGATACATGGAACCTTGGTATGTTCCTTCAGTAGAACAGGGATACATGGAACCTTGGTATGTTCCTTCAGTAGGACAGGGATACATGGAACCTTGGTATGTTCCTTCAGTAGAACAGGGATACATGGAACCTCTGAATGTTCCTTCAGTAGAACAGGGATACATGGAACCTTGGTATGTTCCTTCAGTAGAACAGGGATACATGGAACCTTGGTATGTTCCTTCAGTAGAACAGGGATACATGGAACCTCTGAATGTTCCTTCAGTAGAACAGGGATACATGGAACCTTGGTATGTTCATTCAGTAGAACAGGGATACATGGAACCTTGGTATGTTCCTTCAGTAGAACAGGGATACATGGAACCTTGGTATGTTCCTTCAGTAGGACTCCCAGAAGAGGGAAAAGCCTAGTAGGGGGAGCACCCAGACAACGAGTATGGTCAATAATTCAGTGTTCTTGCTGCAATCCATTACACTGCATTTATAATACATCATATAGCCAAGGCCATGCCACGCAAGCCTGAACAGCAAGCCTGAACAACAAGCCTGAACAACAAGCCTGAACAACAAGCCTGAACAGCAAGCCTGAACAACAAGCCTGAACAACAAGCCTGAACAACAAGCCTGAACAGCAAGCCTGAACAACAAGCCTGAACAACAAGCCTGATCAACAAGCCTGAACAACAAGCCTGATCAACAAGCCTGAACAACAAGCCTGATCAACAAGCCTGAACAACAAGCCTGAACAACAAGCCTGAACAACAAGCCTGATCAACAAGCCTGAACAACAAGCCTGAACAGCAAGCCTGAACAGCAAGCCTGAACAGCAAGCCTGAACAACAAGCCTGAACAACAAGCCTGAACAACAAGCCTGAACAGCAAGCCTGAACAACAAGCCCGACCCCACCACTAAGTTTTGCTTCAACACATTACACAACACATATTTGAATTTTGCTTCAACACATTACACAACACATATTTGAATTTTGCCTCAACACATTACACAACACATATTTGAATTTTGCTTCAACACATTACACAACACATATTTGAATTTTGCCTCAACACATTACACAACACATATTTGACACACACTTCAAACACAGTACACACACACACACACACACACACACACACACACACACACACACACACACACACACACACACACACACACACACACACACACACACACACTTCACGTCATCAAAAACTCCTGCACTTTGAGGGTGATCAAATATGACGCCCCCCCCCCCGGTGCCAGTCACTAGAAACACTGGTTAAAACCTCCCTGTTCCACTTGCAGAGTATGTTACACCGTATTAAGCTGTGGACAACACGCACCTTCAAGCAATGGTCTATTATTTGCAGCATCCCATATTCAATGCAAATATTGCTACAGAATTCTGTTAATCTTGCTATTTTTTACATAAGAACAAAGATAAAACCCGCCCTCTGCTCCACCAGAGTGATTGACTGTCTACATGGAGACAAACCACATGTCATCCGTTAACTTCGACACCGAGACAATAGATTCCGTTTGGGGAGCATTATTATTAAGAACAGGACTGGTGGTTTTTTCTCTCGTGCCTTCTTTGATTCTCCCAGTAGCAGTACACATCTTGGATGTGTGTTATCTTGCCAAGTACTCTGCAGTTTTATATGCATTAGCAATAACACTCAGAGGGACATACATATTGCTTGCAAAGAAGCTATGTCCTGTATTCTTACTAAGGGCTTTATGTCCTGTATTCTAACTAAGGGCTTTATGTCCTGCATTCTTACTAAGGGCTTTATGTCCTGTATTCTTACTAAGGGCTTTATGTCCTGTATTCTAACTAAGGGCTTTATGTCCTGTATTCTAACTAAGGGCTTTATGTCCTGTATTCTAACTAAGGGCTTTATGTCCTGTATTCTAACTAAGGGCTTTATGTCCTGCATTCTTACTAAGGGCTTTATGTCCTGTATTCTTACTAAGGGCTTTATGTCCTGTATTCTAACTAAGGGCTTTATGTCCTGTATTCTAACTAAGGGCTTTATGTCCTGTATTCTTACTAAGGGCTTTATGTCCTGTATTCTAACTAAGGGCTTTATGTCCTGTATTCTAACTAAGGGCTTTATGTCCTGTATTCTTACTAAGGGCTTTATGTCCTGTATTCTTACTAAGGGCTTTATGTCCTGTATTCTAACTAAGGGCTCTATGTCCTGTATTCTAACTAAGGGCTTTATGTCCTGTATTCTAACTAAGGGCTTTATGTCCTGTATTCTTACTAAGGGCTTTATGTCCTGTATTCTTACTAAGGGCTTTATGTCCTGTATTCTAACTAAGGGCTTTATGTCCTGTATTCTTACTAAGGGCTTTATGTCCTGTATTCTAACTAAGGGCTTTATGTCCTGTATTCTTACTAAGGGCTTTATGTCCTGCATTCTTACTAAGGGCTTTATGTCCTGTATTCTAACTAAGGGCTTTATGTCCTGTATTCTAACTAAGGGCGTTATGTCCTGTATTCTAACTAAGGGCTTTATGTCCTGTATTCTGACTAAGGGCTTTATGTCCTGTATTCTATCTAAGGGCTTTATGTCCTGTATTCTTACTAAGGGCTTTATGTCCTGTATTCTATCTAAGGGCTTTATGTCCTGTATTCTAACTAAGGGCTTTCTGTCCTGTATTCTTACTAAGGGCTGTATGTCCTGTATTCTAACTAAGGGCTTTATGTCCTGTATTCTTACTAAGGGCTTTATGTCTTGTATTCTATCTAAGGGCTTTATGTCCTGTATTCTATCTAAGGGCTTTATGTCCTGTATTCTATCTAAGGGCTTTATGTCCTGTATTCTTACTAAGGGCTTTATGTCCTGTATTCTAAGTAAGGGCTTTATGTCCTGTATTCTTACTAAGGGCTTTATGTCCTGTATTCTTACTAAGGGCTTTATGTCCTGTATTCTATCTAAGGGCTTTATGTCCTGTATTCTATCTAAGATCTTTATGTCCTGTATTCTAACTAAGGGCTTTATGTCCTGTATTCTTACTAAGGGCTTTATGTCCTGTATTCTAACTAAGGGATTTATGTCCTGTATTCTTACTAAGGGCTTTATGTCCTGTATTCTATCTAAGGGCTTTATGTCCTGTATTCTATCTAAGATCTTTATGTCCTGTATTCTAACTAAGGGCTTTATGTCCTGTATTCTTACTAAGGGCTTTATGTCCTGTATTCTAACTAAGGGATTTATGTCCTGTATTCTTACTAAGAGCTTTATGTCCTGTATGATTGTTTTGTACGGATGGATGGAGAAATGGAGGAATGGATGGACAGATGAATGTATGGAAGGAGGAATGGATGGATGCATGGATGGATGGATGTATGGATGTCTGGACAAAGGGATGGAGGGAGGAATGGATGGATGGATGGATGGATGGATGGATGGATGGACGGAGAGATGGATGGAAAGTTGGAAGGATTAATGGACGAACTTAAGGATCAGAGAAGTAGACTCACATCCATGCTGGTCAGATTACAGCGGTGAGTTCCAGCAAACCAGCCACTGCTGGAGCACTGGTCAATGTCCACATCCTGGAGGTTGACGTCCACTCGAACCACACCCCTGTAATAGGAGAGACAGAGAAAGAGAGACAGAGACAGAGAGAGATATAAAGAGAGTGGGTGGGTGGAGAGAGGTGAGGGAGAGAGAGTGACAGAGAGACAGAGAGACAGACACAGAGAGACACAGAGAGACAGAGAGAGGGTGGGTGGAGAGAGGTTAGAGAGAGAGAGAGAGAGAGAGAGAGGGTGGAGAGAGGGTGGAGATAGAGAGAGTGGTTAAAGAGAGGGAGAGAGAGAGAGAAAGGGTGGAGAGAGGTCAGAGAGAGAGAGAGAGGTTAGAGAGATAGAGAGAGAGAGAGGGTGGAGAGAGGTCAGAGAGAGAGAGAGGTTAGAGAGATAGAGAGAGAGAGAGGGTGGAGAGAGGTCAGAGAGAGAGAGAGGTTAGAGAGATAGAGAGAGAGAGGAGAGAGGGTGGAGAGAGGTCAGAGAGAGGTTAGAGAGATAGAGAGAGAGAGAGGGTGGAGAGAGGTCAGAGAGAGAGAGAGGTTAGAGAGATAGAGAGAGAGAGAGGGTGGAGAGAGGTCAGAGAGAGGTTAGAGAGATAGAGAGAGAGAGAGGGTGGAGAGAGGTCAGAGAGAGGTTAGAGAGATAGAGAGAGAGAGAGGGTGGAGAGAGGTCAGAGAGAGGTCAGAGAGAGGTCAGAGAGAGCAGTTAGCTTCAACTCAGACGTCTCTTTTAGTGTCAGATAGAGAATGAATTGAATTGAATTGAATTGAATGAAAGAAGGGCAGAGGTTCCATTGTGACCTCATCATAACAGGGTCTCACTTTGGTCCAATTCCTACAGATGAACTATTATCCAGGCAAAAACTGGTATGAGCATCAAATACCACTCAATGAGGGTATATCTTCCAATTTAATGTCAATTGCAACAAAAAACAATGTCCTGTGTATAACGTTAATATGTTCATGCTATGTTGAATCCATTTTTATTTCATTTTTTTTTTAAATGTGCCCTGATGAGAGAAGCAGCCAAGCCTAAATAACCCAATTGAATCATGTTGAATCTAGCTCTGAACATCATGTTTACTGTAACCAAAACATGAATAGCTTATCCGCTTACAGTAAATCAATAGACCAAAGGCTGCTTGATGCTGTTTACCTCTGGGAGAGTCTCCTGCAGTGTACACATGCAGCACTTCTACTGGCACATGGTTCAATAGGCTACTGCATTGGTTCATTAGGCTACTGCATTGGTTCATTAGGCTACTGCATTGGTTCATTAGGCTACTGCATTGGTTCATTAGGCTACTGCATTGGTTCATTAGGCTACTGCATTGGTTCATTAGGCTACTGCATTGGTTCATTAGGCTACTACATCGGTTCATTCGGCTACTGCATTGGTTCATTAGGCTACTGCATTGGTTCATTAGGCTACTGCATTGGTTCATTAGGCTACTGCATTGGTTCATTAGGCTACTACATTGGTTCATTAGGCTACTGCATTGGTTCATTAGGCTACTGCATTGGTTCATTAACCTACTGCATTGGTTCATTAGGCTACTGCATTGGTTCATTAGGCTACTGCATTGGTTCATTAGGCTACTACATTGGTTCATTAGGCTACTGCATTGGTTCATTAGGCTACTGCATTGGTTCATTAGGCTACTGCATTGGTTCATTGGGCTACTGCATTGGTTCATTAGGCTACTACATCGGTTCATTCGGCTACTGCATTGGTTCATTAGGCTACTGCATTGGTTCATCAGGCTACTGCATTGGTTCATTAGGCTACTGCATTGGTTCATCAGGCTACTGCATTGGTTCATTAGGCTACTGCATTGGTTCATCAGGCTACTGCATTGGTTCATTAGGCTACTGCATTGGTTCATTAGGCTACTACATTGGTTCATTAGGCTACTGCATTGGTTCATTAGGCTACTGCATTGGTTCATTAACCTACTGCATTGGTTCATTAGGCTACTGCATTGGTTCATTCGGCTACTGCATTGGTTCATTAGGCTACTGCATTGGTTCATTAGGCTACTGCATTGGTTCATTAGGCTACTGCATTGGTTCATTAGGCTACTGCATTGGTTCATTAACCTACTGCATTGGTTCATTAGGCTACTGCATTGGTTCATTAGGCTACTGCATTGGTTCATTAGGCTACTGCATTGGTTCATTAGGCTACTGCATTGGTTCATTAGGCTACTGAATTGGTTCATTAGGCTACTGCATTGGTTCATTCAGCTACTGCATTGGTTCATTAGGCTACTGCATTGGTTCATTAGGCTACTGCATTGGTTCATTAGGCTACTGCATTGGTTCATTAGGCTACTACATTGGTTCATTAACCTACTACATTGGTTCATTAGGCTACTGCATTGGTTCATTCAGCTACTGCATTGGTTCATTAGGCTACTGCATTGGTTCATTAGGCTACTGCATTGGTTCATTAGGCTACTGCATTGGTTCATTAGGCTACTGCATTGGTTCATTAGGCTACTGCATTGGTTCATTAGGCTACTGCATTGGTTCGTTAGGTTACTGCATTGGTTCATTAGGCTACTACATTGGTTCATTCGGCTACTGCATTGGTTCAGTCGGCTACTGCATTGGTTCATTAGGCTACTGCATTGGTTCATTAGGCTACTGCATTGGTTCATTAGGCTACTGCATTGGTTCATTAGGCTACTGCATTGGTTCATTAAGCTACTGCATTGGTTCATTAGGCTACTGCATTGGTTCATTAGGCTAATGCATTGGTTTATTTTTTGTCACTTAAATATCACATGATTTTTTTTTTTTATAGCACTGCAATAAAATGTGCTTTACAACTGCAACATTTTCTTTGCACCACCATGACAAAATGTGTAGAATTGCAGGAAATAAGCTTTAAACCTGCAACATTCTCTCCACCAATAAGAGGGGTGTGAACCGTTTGTGCCATGAACAGTGCTTGTGCCTATAGAAATAGTTTGGCTTGCATCCAAAGAACCTTTCACATATCCACAGTTGGCATTCAGACAGCTGGAGAGTTGGACTGGCAGCTCCTAGATCTGTACAGTTCACTACTACATTTCATGAACACGGTCCCAGGAATGCAATGATAGTAAAACTGAATGCCAGATAAGCCAACAAAGCTGAAATCCCTGGTCTACTAAGGTATCAGTATGTAGGTCTATGTCCTTGGCTGACATCAGGTGTTCTCTACCCATGGGCCCCAGGTCAGTCTCTCTCTGTATTCAGCCTGTCTGTTAGTGTCTACCCATGGGCCCTAGGTCAGTCTCTCTCTCTTTATTCAGTCTGTCTGTTAGTGTCTACCCATGGGCCCTAGGTCAGTCTCTCTCTGTATTCAGCCTGTCTGTTAGTGTCTACCCATGGGCCCTAGGTCAGTCTCTCTCTCTTTATTCAGTCTGTCTGTTAGTGTCTACCCATGGGCCCCAGCTCAGTCTCTCTCTCTTTATTCAGTCTGTCTGTTAGTGTCTACCCATGGGCCCTAGGTCAGTCTCTCTCTGTATTCAGCCTGTCTGTTAGTATCTACCCATGGGCCCTAGGTCAGTCTCTCTCTTTATTCAGTCTGTCTGTTAGTATCTACCCATCGGCCCTAGGTCAGTCTCTATCTTTATTCAGTCTGTCTGTTAGTGTCTACCCATGGGCCCTAGGTCAGTCTCTATCTTTATTCAGTCTGTCTGTTAGTATCTACCCATGGGCCCTAGGTCAGTCTCTATCTTTATACAGTCTGTCTGTTAGTATCTACCCATGGGCCCTAGGTCAGTCTCTATCTTTATACAGTCTGTCTGTTAGTATCTACCCATGGGCCCTAGGTCAGTCTGTATCTTTATACAGTCTGTCTGTTAGTATCTACCCATGGGCCCTAGGTCAGTCTCTATCTTTATACAGTCTGTCTGTTAGTATCTACCCATGGGCCCCAGGTCAGTCTCTCTCTTTATTCAGCCTGTCTGTTAGTATCTACCCATGGGCCCCAGGTCAGTCTCTCTCTTTATTCAGTCTGTCTGTTAGTATCTACCCATGGGCCCCAGGTCAGTCTCTATCTTTATTCAGTCTGTCTGTTAGTATCTACCCATGGGCCCCAGGTCAGTCTCTATCTTTATTCAGTCTGTCTGTTAGTATCTACCCATGGGCCCCAGGTCAGTCTCTATCTTTATTCAGTCTGTCTGTTAGTGTCCATCTTTCTATTCCCTTTTCTGGCTCTTTCTTTCTTTACCTTTTTTTTCAGTTTGCCTTTAATCCTCCTGATCTCTGTATTTCAGTTTGCCATTAATCTTCCTGATCTCTGTATTTCAGTTTGCCATTAATCTTCCTGATCTCCGTATTTCAGTTTGCCTTTAATCCTCCTGATCTCCGTATTTCAGTTTGCCATTAATCCTCCTGATCTCTGTATTTCAGTTTGCCATTAATCCTCCTGATCTCTGTATTTCAGTTTGCCATTAATCATCCTGATCTCTGTATTTCAGTTTGCCATTAATCCTCCTGATCTCTTTATTTCAGTTTGCCATTAATCCTCCTGATCTCCGTATTTCAGTTTGCCATTAATCCTCCTGATCTCCGTATTTCAGTTTGCCATTAATCCTCCTGATCTCTTTATTTCAGTTTGCCATTTATCCTCCTGATCTCTGTGTTTTCTGTGTCTGGCAACCTTTCACTCTTTCTTACATGATCAAACACTATCTCCCACTTTCACACAGTCGGCCTGTCTGTCTGTCTGGCTGCCTGCCTGCCCCACTCCCCATCACTCTCTCTCCCTCTCTCATAATGCCCAGGCCCAGGGCTGCTTCTCCAGAGGAGCCTAACACCCATTAGCTGCATGTGACTGAAACAAACACCAATGAAGAGAAAAGGCTGAGGCTCATGCCATCTTTTCCCAGGAGCAAGAAGAGAAAGTGTTGATAAACTAAATAATCTCTCTCTCTGTCTGTCTGTCTGTCTGTCTGTCTGTCTGTCTGTCTGTCTGTCTGTCTGTCTGTCTGTCTGTCTGTCTGTCTGTCTGTCTGTCTGTCTGTCTGTCTGTCTGTCTGTCTGTCTGTCTGTCTGTCTGTCTGTCTGTCTGTCTGTCTGTCTGTCTGTCTGTCTGTCTGTCTGTGTGTGTGTGTGTGTGTGTGTGTGTGTGTGTGTGTGTGTGTGTGTGTGTGTGTGTGAGGAATGGAAGGTGAGACTAAATGTGTATTGGGAATGTGAGGATAAAGAAACATGGGATAATCACCAAGCAGGAGAAAGGCTTTCTCAACATTCCACAGATTTCACAACACACTGTGTGCCCTCAGGCCCCTACTCCACCACAACATTACTAAATCCATGTGTATGTATAGTGCGTATGTTATCGTATGTGTGTGTGTGTATGCATGTGTCTATGCCAATGTTTGTGTTGCTTCACAGTCCCCGCTGTTCCATAAGGTGTTTTTTAATCTGTTTTTTAAATCTAATTTTACTGCTTGTGTCAGTTACTTGATGTGGAATAGAGTTCCATGTTGTCATGGCTCTATGTAGTACTGTGTGCCTCCCATAGTCTGTTTTGGACTTGGGGACTGTGACCTCTTGTGGCATGTCTTGTGGGGTATGCATGGGTGTCCAAGCTGTGTGCCAGTAGTTTAGACAGACAGCTCGGTGCATTCAGCATGTCAATACCTCTCATAAATAAAAGTAGTGATGAAGTCAATCTCTCTTTCACTTTCAGCCAGGAGAGAATGACATGCATATTATTAATATTAGCTCTCTGTATATCCAAGGGCCAGCCGTGCTGCCCTGTTCTGAGCCAATTGCAATTTTCCTAAGTCCTTTTTTTGTGACACCTGACCACACGACTGAACAGTAGTCAAGGTGCGACAAAACTAGGGCCTGTAGGACCTGCCTTGTTGATAGTGTTGTTAAGAAGGCAGAGCATCGCTTTATTATAGACAGACTTCTCCCCATCTTAGCTACTACTGCATCAATAGGTTTTGACCATGACAGTTTACAATCTAGTGTTATTCCAAGCAGTTTAGTCATCTCAACTTGCTAATTTTCCACATTATTTATTACAAGATTTAGTTGAGGTTTAGGGTTTAGTGAGTGTTTTGTTCCAAATACAATGCTTTTAGTTTTAGAAATATTTAGGACTAACTTATTCCTTGCCACCCAATCTGAAACTAACTGCAGCTCTTTGCTGAGTGTTGCAGTAATTTCAGTCGCTGTAGTAGGTGACGTGTATAGTGTTGTGTCATCCGCATACATAGAAACTCTGGCTTTACTCAAAGTCAGTGGCATGTCGTAAGTAAAAATTGAAAAAAGCAAAGGGCCTAAACAGCTACCCTGTGGAATTCCTGATTCTAACTGGATTATATTTGATAGGCTTCCATTAAAGAACACCCTCTGTGTTCTGTTAGACAAGTAACTCTTTATCCACATTATAGCAGGGCCTGTAAAGCCATAACACATACATTTTTCCAGCAGCAGACTATGATCAATAATGTCAAATGCTGCATTGAAGTCTAACAAGACAGCCCCCACAATTGTATCATCAATTTCTCTCAGCCAATCATCAGTAATTTAATTTAATGTAAGTGCTGTACTTGTTGAGTGTCCTTACCTATAAGCATGCTGAAATTCTGTTGTCAATTTGTTTATTGTAAAATAGCATTGTATCTGGTCAGAAGTTTAATAAGGGTTGGTAACAGGCTGATTGGTTGGCTATTTGAGCCAGTAAAGGGGGATTTTCTATTCTTGGGTAGCGGAATGACTTTAGCTTCCCTCCAGGACTGAGGGCACATGCTCTCTAGTTGGCTTAAATTGAAGATGTGGCAAATAGGAGTGGCAATATCGTCTGCTATTATCCTCGGTAATTTTTCATCTAGATTGCCAGACTCTGGTGGCTTGTCATTGTTGATAGACAACAATACTTTTTTCACCTCTTCCACACTGGCTTTACGGAATTTAAAAGTACAATTCTTGTCTTCCATAATTTGGTCCGATATACTTGGATGTGTAGTGTCAGCGTTTGTGGCTGGCATGTCATCCCTAAGTTTGCTTATCTTGCCAATGAAAAAGTAATTAAAGTAGTTTTCAATATCTGTCACGCCCTGGCCTTAGTTATCTTTGTTTTCTTTATTATTTTGGTTAGGTCAGGGTGTGACATGGGGGCTTTATGTGTTTTGTCTGGTCTAGGGGTTTTGTATGTTTATGGGGTGTTTTCTAGTCTAGGTGTTTGTATGTCTATGGTTGACCAGATTGGTTCTCAATTAGAGGCAGCTGTTTATCATTGTCTCTGATTGGGAACCATATTTAGGCAGCCATATTCTTTAGGGATTTCGTGGGTTATTGTCTATGTGTAAGTTGCCTGTGTCTGCACTTTTCGTATATAGCTTCACGTTCGTTTTGTTGTTTTTTGTATAGTTTGTCAAGTGTTCTTCGTTTTGGTAAATAAATAGAAGAATGTATTACTATCACGCTGCGCCTTGGTCCTCCTCTCTTCCTCCATACGACGAATGTGACAATATCAGTGGGCTTTGTGATGAATGAGCCATCTGATTCAATGAATGAAGGAGCCGAGTGGTCATATAAGGTGCCCCAAAGCGTCTTACTATCATTCTTTATATAATTTATCTTTGTTTCATAGTGTAGTTTATCTTTATTTTTATTTAGTTTAGTCACAAGATTTCTTAAATGTGCAGTACGTTTGCCAATCATTTGGGCTGCCAGACTTAATTGCAAAACCTTTTGCCTCATCCCTCTCAACCATACAATTTTTTCAATTCCTCATCAATCCAAGGGGATTTAACAGTTTTTACAGTCATTTTCTTAATGGGTGCGTGCATATTAGTAACTGGAATAAGTAGTTTCATAAATGCATCAAGTGCAGCGTCTGGTTGCTCCTCATTACACACCACAGACCAGCAAATATTCTTTACATCATCAATCAATCAAATTTATTCATAAAGCCCTTCTTACATCAGCTGATGTCACAAAGTGCTGTACATATGAATCACTACAAAACGTATCGTAAGACCTCTTATACACTATATTAGGCCCAGCATTTGGAACTTTGGTTTTCCTAGATATAGCTATTATATTGTGATCACTACATCCTATGGATTTGGCTACTGCTTTAAAGCAAATATCTGCAGCGTTAGTAAACATGTGATCAATACATGTTGTCATGACGTTGCCTGCGTGGGTATAGCAAACCCCATCCCCCTCTCCCTGCCTCCCCCTTTCCTCCTTCAACCCATGCTGTGATCACAGAGAGACGTTGTAAATTCCTGAGGATCTCCTCATGGCTAAACAGTATTAAGAGAGAGGGTAAACTTTCAGGACAAAGGAATTCTCTTCCACCTCACAGAACTTGAGGTACGAACAGATTTCATGTTCCGGAAAAAGTATTAAAGGCCGGTGGACAGTCCAGCTATTAACATGTCCATTGGTCACCACGTGGGAAACTCACGTGAGACTGTGGGACCACATTACCATACCGCTGTTTATATAATAACCTCAGATATGAGGTTTACATCTGTGTGTTGTATAAAATGAATGAGTGAGTATGATACTGTTTGTATAATTGTGTAGTATGATTTTGGACTGTTTAATTAAGAAAAGTACAAATACCTTCTTGATTTGAACTAAATCCAAGGACCGCCCTGATCCCAGTATGGGTCAGAGACCATGGGACCACCCCTCTCTGCTATCTGAATAAAAGCCAACTTTAAGAAATTACCAATGGAGACCATGTTTCTCTCAATCACGAGAGGACAAAGGTTTGAGACCAGACTGCTGAATCTTTTAACCATCCCACGTTGTTAAACTCTTAGACTATCGATACCGACAGAATAAGAACAAGTCTTTGATATTGACTTCTAGTCTGCAGCTAGGAATTCGGTATCATTGAACGCGAAGAAAGACAACCGCCGAAACAATCATTCTAAAAACGAATGTCCCTCTGAACAATCCACAACCGAGACAGAACTTCACTCCAACCAAAACGAACTTCTCTCCAACGACCAAGGCGACACACACACTGGACGTAACTATATATATATTGATTGCAATTGTTCCCGAATGAGTGAGCGTTCATGTGTAAGGATTAGCATGTCAATTGTTATAGTTATGGACTCTGTAGTGAATTCTTAGTCGAACGCAACTTTCCCTTTGTCTAACAGCCGCCATGCCGGTTTAGCCCACTAGGGCATATTTTCTCCCATCATTTCATGTAACTATTTTAAGTTTGTTTGTTTTGCATTTCTGTGAATTAATTAGTTAGTAATAAATAAATGATTAAAGACAATTGATGTATGGATGACTCATAGTGAAGACTGGGTTCGTGCAGATCAGCGATTTACGACGTTTGGAATGAGACTGACGTAAGGTAGAGTAAATCAATCATTAATTAGAAGACCATTGATCAGATATGAAATATCTGAAAGGTTATATTGGGAAATGATAACTTTGTAATCTAATAACTTTCCCTGGTGCCCTCGAATTCATAGTTAATTAGTTACGTTATTACTAAAGTGATCGCGTAATCCCTAATTACAGGAATCTATGATAAAACTAAAAGTCTTCAATTTAACGATGCCAAAGACACAACAATGTTGATGATTTAATTCCTGTGCTGTTTGTAACTACCCTGGTAGGTTGACTGACAACCTGATACAGGTTGCAGACACTGGTTACAGTTTGAAGATTTTGCCTGAGTGGGCAGCTTGATGATAGCCAGTCAATATTTAAATCACCCAGAAAATATACTTCTCTGTTGATATCACATACATTATCAAGCATTTCACACATATTATCTAGATATTATTAGCACTTGGTGGTCTATAGCAGCTTCCCACAAGAATGGGCTTTAGGTGAAGCAGATGAACCTGTAGCCATATTACCTCAACAGTATTTAACATTAGATCATCTCTAAGTTTTACAGGAATGTGGTTCTGAATATAGACCACAACACCGCCTCCGTTGGCA
The DNA here is from genome assembly GCF_045679555.1 of Salvelinus alpinus. Taxonomy (NCBI): domain Eukaryota; kingdom Metazoa; phylum Chordata; class Actinopteri; order Salmoniformes; family Salmonidae; genus Salvelinus; species Salvelinus alpinus. The sequence continues at coordinate 10,486,658 of NC_092115.1, read as the reverse complement.
TTTCTGTCTTTTCGGTAGATGTTATAACCATGTATTGCTACCACTGTATCATCAAAGGTATTATCTAAGTGAGTTTCAGAGATAGTCAGAATATGAACGTCATCTGTTACAAGCAAGTAACAGATGAAATTCATGTAACCAGTCTAATTCAAACAAATCCATTACCAAACAGCCATTATACTAGATGATCTCTCAACCAATATGTCATAGGCTTAACAGACTGTTTATGATAATGGCCTCAAAGCCAATGCTCTCATTCTGCATTTCCTCCAAAAAAGCACACTGGAATCATTTACATTTTGATTAGGTTTACAAAAAACCTGGTCTCTATTGGTTTATTTAATCCTTGGGGTGAATAGATTGCTTGGGATGTACATCCAAAGATTTGGCCAACAAAACTCTCCTAAAAAGGAAGAGAGAGAGACCGTGCAGAGGGATTCTCTTAGATCTTTGACACGTCTGAACTATAGTTGTGAAACTGAATCCACAGGCCTATTCTAAAAGTCATGCTGCTGCTAATCACTAGACCACTATGCCACATCCATTTGTGGGAATGTCAAATGAGTTTTAATGCGCCCTCGGGACATTCTGAAATTCTGAACAGGAACCAGCTCTTTAAAAACCAGTGGAAGCAGTTAATTTTGCAGCCAATTAAAGGTCATCTCACTGATGGCTTTTAATACCAATGTCCTCCATTAAACGGGTGTCAGAGAGCAAAGTGAACTTTACAAAATAAAGTATATTGGGCTTGAAATCCGATGTCTTCAAAAGCAACTCCAAGATCGATAATGCTTCCCTCTGTGCATGACCTGGATTTGATTATTTGTGATTAAACCTTTATTTTATTAGGGAGTCATACTGAGACTACGGTCTGTTTTACAGATGAGCACTGAATTACAGCAATTACAGAAATACACACATCAAATACCAATCGCAAGTAGAAAGAAAGGGTTGATAGCCGTGATCTTTTGCTAAACCGGGACCGTACATTAGCTGTCTGCAACAGCAGGGGTCTTTTTGTATTTTCAGGCTGAACCCTAATCCAATGACCTACAGATGGGCCTCTGTTTGATCCCCTTCCGTCGCAGATCTAAACTTGACTGGGTAAGTGTGATCAAGCACCATGGAAGATCTTACCCCATTGCAGAGACCTATCAAAACCTTTCAGATCGGTTAAGAGGTTTCAACAAGAGACTAAAGCAAAGGGTGGCTAACCCTGGACATGGAATACCTGGGAGAGCAGGTATGTGCAATTTAGCCAATCACTGATATTCACAAAGGCCGCGGCCCTTGCAGAGCAAGGGGAACCACTACTTCAAGGTCTCAGAGCAAGTGATGTCACCGATTGAAAGGCTATTAGCGCGCACCACCGCTAACTAGCTAGCCATTTCACATCCGTTACACCTGTTTAGAACTAAATGTTGCTGTACCTGCAGCACTCCACAATAGAGCTCCTGGCTTAGTGATATGGGCTTGGGAATTGTTTTTGGATCAGCTCGGGCAACAGCTTTGAGATGATCTTGCATGTGTGCTAAAGGCATGACTAAAACGGACTAAACTTACAGTATGTAGTTTTGCCTAAATGAATAAAGCTCAGGGACAAACTAACATGCTGGAATTATTGTGTAGACACAGCACTCGCATTTAAGTGGGAGTAAAGTGGACTTGAAATTCAAAGTGGTCTTTTATAATTCATTCATGACTAACTAGATGTTTGTACACACTTGCACCTTGAAATGTGACATATTTGTTGTATTTCCTAATGCACCGATCTACTCACGCAGCAAACCATTTTTGAACCATGCAGGCAAAGGTTTTATTTAAAAAAATTTTTTTTACAGCAAACACATTCCTCAAAAATGAAGTGTAGAGGCCTACAGTGTGAATACAATAGACATGAGCTGTTTTCGATGGACAGTAGTGTTGGTTAATCACGGACAGTATTTTTAATAATAAACAAATACAACCATCGACTGTTTCATTGTTGGTGGGCTCCATGCGCATTTGCGCAGAGTTGCCAGAGCAACTACAATGTCAATGAGCAAACAGTCGGTGGCTGTAACCTATTAAATTAACGTTTATTAAAGAAGTAATGGATTTCAGCAAACAAAGAAAGGCACGCAACTATAGAGGACAGAAATAGGTAGTCTACAAGGTAAACATTTCATAATAAAGTATTGACCTTGTGCGAATCGATGTAGTCAGAGCTGAATTCCTCAAAGTCTGGTCTCTGCTCTTCTCCGTTGGTGAAGTTCATCAGAAACTTCCTTCACAATGGAGGTGAGTTTAGACAGCTAGGTCTGTGGAAACTATCCATACGCATCCGAATAGAGGATAGCTCTAAAGTCACTTATGTAGATCAAAATACAGTACGGTAAACTACACAACTTTGCTGTGGCGAAGCAGCTTTATCCTACTGTTTGTGTTGACGGGATTTATTTGGGCCCTTTTCCATGCACATGGCCTGATTCAAAGCGCGGGAAGCGCACTGTCAGGACTTCAACAACTGAGACAGGTCTACAATAACATGTTTGATTGATAAACGTGTCAAATGTAAACCAAAAGTGTTCCTTTCAAACAAACAGTCATGAGTCACAGCCAGGTCCCTTAGTCTATAGGCTACTCACCTGAACTCGGGCGCGGAATTTGTCTTCAGCCCATAGAACCCTGCAGACAAGGTGAGTAGCCAGTGCGGTACGAAATTCCCATGCTCGCATTCCAGGTAAGGCGCAGACCACTTGATTTGACTTTTGTCGAGAATGTAGCCATTTTGAGTGGCTACAGGGTCTCGGCTCGACGCCCTTCTCTGCATGTACGTTTTTTTTCGGTCCCTGAACTCGTTAAACCACTCAGAATCCGGGCTCCTGTTCTTGAGATGGTGGTGAGCGGAGTTGGAAAGGTCCTGGAGAACCACTTCCCCTTCAGTTCTTGTCGCTTGAAGGAAAAGATGGGGACCCGGCGTCGGAGCATCAGTATGGAATGTAACCACTGCCCTGTGAATTTTGGGGTCCCCCTCGAGAATACTCCGAACCAGTGCGTGGTACCAATGAATATCCCTCCGAAGGCTGTGCTCTCTTGACCTGTTGGCTTGTAAAATCATGTTCAGAAAGTTGGTTGCGTGCGCCATGGTGTCCAGCACGCTATGGAGAAAATAGTATGAGGCCACATTGGTTCCACCGCGGAGGCTACTCAACTCATACCTCCTAGAACAGTTGACTTGTTCAAGAGCCGACGAGTCTCCCGTGTGCAGGAAAGCTGTTACCACCCTAGGCAGGTCCTCTTCGATTTTGTGCGCCACAATGGTGCGCTCCGTGAAGGGTCCTGGGTAATAAGTTGGATGGTGCATCGATTCCTTGTTGATATTTTGAGTGCTGTACATAGTGGGGTTCTTCGATCGTATTTCAGCGTCTTTATCGTTATCCGACCATTCCACATACCCATAATTAGATCCGAAAACGAATCCCATTTGCAGAAGCAGGTGAATAAGAAAAAAAGCCATACCGTGACTGCTTTTACCGAAAGAGTGAAGAATCAGTTTGCTCTCCATTGAGCATAACCGAAACCAACCACTTGCGCGCAGTGACTAAATTGATAGCCTAATGGACACCTACTAGGAGATGAATTAGTATGATCCCAATTCAATACCGTAAGGTGCCATTAAACGATACTATCAAAAGCTGTAGGCTACTTGCTCACATGCTCGTCTTTGATAGAGAGACGCTTCCTCAACAGCCGTTCACGCTCTGCAACCGAGCGTCAGCCAATCCTCTTACTGCCAAGACAGGTTTAGTTATTGCAGCGGTGAGCTCCGGTGGTCGCTTTACATGGGCGAGTTAACACTCAAGCCGCCAGTATCAACCCTCCTAGTGCAGGCTGTAGAATTAGAGTGAAAACAGAGGGGAGGCTGGAGCAAATTGCTTTCAAAATCCCATCCCTCCCAATATCGCATAGGTGAGGTGTCTTTGGCTTCGTTTAGACAGGCAGCCCAATTCTGATATTTTTCCCACTAATTGGTAATTTGACCAATCAGATCAGCTCTGAAAAAGATCTGCTGTGAAAATTTCTGATGTAATTGGTCAAAATACCAATTAGATGTGAAAAAAATATCAGACTTGGGCTGCCTGTGTGAATGCAGCCGTAGACAGGCGTGTGTGACTGCTATTGCTGCCAATCGTCTTTGAGAGGTGGGATAATATGGGTGGAGCGAGCTGCCGGGAGCTGTCCGGTCCTGAAAGTAGCGCGTGAGGAGGGGAAAGAACCGTGACGGATTTATGCATGACTGCTAAAGTGAAACGTGCAGGGTTTTAATTGGGCTTTTGTAGGTGATGGAATAATCCCTATTATTTTTGTATTTGCCATGGTCACTGTCCAGTAGTCTAATGTCCCACAGTTTTAACATAGCCCATATCTTTAGTTAATAATGAGAAAAATGCATGAGCGTGTAGCTCATTTGGTAGAGCATGGCGCACGCAACACCAGGGTTGTGGGTTCTATTCCCACGGCCACTAGTATGAAGATGTATGCGTTCACTTCTGTAAATCGGTCTGGATGACAGCGTCTGCTAAATGACTGAAATGTTATAGTGTCATGCTTTCTCTGTACCCTACGGGTGTGCCTGTGTTTCTAAATACAGCTGTGCCTCGTTGTGTTGTGGGCTTTATCAAGAGCCAGTTCCAGGAGAGCTGCCTGCCACCTGGGGTTACGTGCTGTTACCATGGTGACAGAGGTTATGACCGTAAAGGCCCCAAATGCACTGTTCCGAGATAGAGAGAATGGAGAACATAGTGAAATGCATAACAATGTACTAATAAAGGTAATTGGTTATGATTAGCACAGAGCAAAGAAACATCTTCAAAGGACTGAAAATGAATCACTTCAGTAATCATTTTAGATTACTGTTGAAAGAAAGCATCCAATTTGTCTGGATTGTTTGTTTCTATGTTCTATTCATTCCATTTCTATGCTGCTGACTGCAGTACAGACTACAAGTCAGCGTTCTTGTTTCTCACCACCTACACCTTTATCCAAATCCTCCTATAATCACAGATTACTGTAGCCATGCTTTACCCTAGTGATATCATATCTATTCATTCCATTTCTATACTGACAGTATTTCCCAGTGCATACAAGCATCCCCCTCCATTTAATCTTCCTCTCCTGTAAGCACTACAACCTCTTATGGCCTGATGAATATTTCATGGCCGTCTTGTACATCTTCTACATGCCTTACGACTGGGGCCTTCCTGACAGCAGCAGTAGCAGCGCTACTAGTAAAGCGTTCACCTTCACTCTCTGGCTTGCGTCCCAAATGGCACCCTATTCCCTACAAAGTGCACTTCTTTTGACCCCCCCCCCCCCCCCCCCTAACCCATAGGGATGCACTATATAGGGAATAGGGTTCCATTTGGGACTCTATGTTCCCAAAGGATTCTTTAGATCCCCCCCCCAAAACAACAGATTTCATCTGATTGTGACACGGCTGGTTTTTAGAAGAAGTAATTGCGGCAGCTAGGTCTGCAGTATTTGGGGTGAGTTACACAACGCAGTGTGAGGCAATCCTACGCTCCAAGGAGTGGGTGCTCCTGATTATACACTGAGCAACTCTGAAGATGGGATCTTTACATTATGTATACAATTAATATCTGTTCTATGTTCATAAATCATAATACATACTTTTGCAATGTTGATGTCAAAGAATAAGAAAGACAAACCTCAGCCCTAAACCACCAGACTAAAGAGACACTCCCTTTTATGATATAAATAACATTGGAAAGAACAGGACTTACTGGAGCTACCTGCCTCTGACCTGTATTCTACAAAAGGTCATTTTCAACAAAGTTTGAATGTAATTAAAATATGTAATTGAAATGTTCAAGTCAAACACCATTTCAAAAGCAGTTTTAAACAGCTTCAGTAAGTCAGTCTTTTCAGTAGTGGAAATATGCCCCGATCACTTGATTGCTCTGGAGCAGGTTTTCATCAAGGATCTCTCTGTACTTTGCTCTGTTCATCTTTGCCTCGAGCCTGACTAGTCTCCCAGTCCCTGCCGCTTTCTGAAAAACATCCCCACAGCATGACGCTGCCACCACCATGCTTCACCGTAGGGATGGTGCCAGGTTTCCTCCAGACGTGATGCTTGACATTCAGGCCAAAGAGTTGAATATTGGTTTCATCAGACCAGAGAATCTTGTTTCTCGTGGTCTGAGAGTCTTTAGGTGCCTTTTGGCAAACTCCAAGCGGGCTGTCATGTGCCTTTTCCTGAGATGTGGCTTCCGTCTGGCCACTCTACCATAGAGGCCTGGTTGGTGGGGTGCTGCAGAGATGGTTGTCCTTCTGGAAGGTTCTCCCATCTCCACAGGGGAACTCTAGAGCTCTGTCAGAGTGACCATCGGGTTCTTGGTCACCCCCCTGACAAAGGCCCTTCTTCCCCGATTGCTCAGTTTGGCCGGGCGGCCAGCTCTAGGAAGAGTAGTGGTGGTTCCAAACTTCTTCCATTTAAGAATGATGGAGGCCACTGTGTTCTTGGGGACCTTCAATGCTGCATAAATATTTTGTGCCTTGACACAATCCTGTCTTGGGGCTCTACGGAAAATTCCTATGACCTCATGGCTTAGTTTTTGCTCTGTCATGCACTGACAACTGTGGGATCTTATGTAGACAGGTGTGGGCCTTTCCAAATCATGTCCAATCAATTGAATTTACCACAGGTGGTCTCCAATCAAGTTGTAGAAACATCTCAAGGATGATCAATGGAACCAGGATTTACTTGAGCTCAATTTCGAGACTCATAGCAACGGGTCTTATTGCTTATGTAAATAAGGTATTTCAGTTTTTTATTTTTAATACATTTGCAAAAATGTGTTTTCGCTTTGTCATTATGGGGAATTGTGATGTCATTATGGGGAATTGTGATGTCATTATGGGGAATTGTGATGTCGTTATGGGGAATTGTGATGTCATTATGGGGAATTGTGATGTCATTATGGGGAATTGTGTGTAGAGGATTGTTTTTATTCAATACATTTTAGAATAAGGCTGTAACGTAACAAAGTGGAAAAAGTAAAGGGGTATGAATACTTTCCGAAGGCCCTGTATGTTCCAGCCCCCTTGTAATGACCTGGGTGTCGGGGGGTGAGAAATCAGACGCAGGAACAGCAGAGCTTCAATACGGTGATATTTAATGCCCAACCGGCAAACCAAAATGTCCAACACGGACTTACTGGGTGTCATAAACACCTGTCTACAAACACGGGAGACAAACCCAGTACACAATACAATAAACCACTCCCGAAATCCACAGCTACAGACGAACAATCCCGCACAAAGAAGCATACAGGCTGGCTGACTAATAAAGCCACACTAATTACCAATTACCTCAAACCAGGTGATACAAATAAACACATAAGGAGGGGGAGGAAAAAGAGTCAGTGGCAGCTAGTAGGCCGGTGACGACGACCGCCGAGCGCCACCCGAACGGGAAGGAGAGCCTGCCTCGGTTGAAGTCGTGACACCCCTTGACCATCCGCTCAAGAAACATTTGATCTGCGGCTGAATCTAGTTGATGATCCCTGGTCTAGATGGTCTACTTATTAGGAATATTTTTTATCTAGCGCATATATATGCATATATATTTTATTTTATCAACAGTCCAGTTGACCAAAATACACAAGTACTGTATATCACATTTGTGAAGTAGGAAGGGACATACACAGATAGCCAGGAACATAAATTCAAAGTAATGTGGTAAACATTCTCAAACATTCATTTTGGTGGGTACGGTCAAAGCAGGCCCCCAACAGTGATCAATCACTATGTCCAGTCCAACTGCAGGGGATTGATTAAAAGAGCTGGGAAGTGTGTGTGCCAATGTTATTTACTGACAGACATGTCTATAGAGGGTATCAACAAACCTTTCCATCTGTTATTTACTGACAGACATGTCTATAGAGGGTATCAACAAACCTTTCCATCTGTTATTTACTGACAGACATGTCTATAGAGGGTATCAACAAACCTTTCCATCTGTTATTTACTGACAGACATGTCTATAGAGGGTATCAACAAACCTTTCCATCTGTTATTTACTGACAGACATGTCTATAGAGGGTATCAACAAACCTTTCCATCTGTTATTTACTGACAGACATGTCTATAGAGGGTATCAACAAACCTTTCCATCTGTTATTTACTGACAGACATGTCTATAGAGGGTATCAACAAACCTTTCCATCTGTTATTTACTGACAGACATGTCTATAGAGGGTATCAACAAACCTTTCCATCTGTTATTTACTGACAGACATGTCTATAGAGGGTATCAACAAACCTTTCCATCTGTTATTTACTGACAGACATGTCTATAGAGGGTATCAACAAACCTTTCCATCTGTTATTTACTGACAGACATGTCTATAGAGGGTATCAACAAACCTTTCCATCTGTTATTTAGACAAGAGAGCAAGAGGAGTTTTGATCAGTATTGGAGCATTGTTCTGTAGGACTTCTGAACATTTACTTCATAATAATGTATATTTTATTTACATTCATTAATCTAATTGAGATTGTACATGTCGTTTTAAGAGGAGGCACATCCCAATTCATTTTTACTTGAGTCATACGCTATCAAGGAATCAAGCAGATGCTAATTTAATGTATTAGATGAATATGAATGAATGAATATGATTCTATATTCAGGTTTTTTCTTGATCAAAAGGGGGCTTAGGTGGTGAACATGGCCTGGGGTGTGGCATGGGCCCGGTCGGGCTGTCAGCGAAGCAGAATATTTGCGTTTTTAAGACAATTTCACAATTTTCTCCATGGATAGACATTTTTGCAGTTTGAAAGCTAATTTCCTGAAATTCTACACATTTTGCCGTGGAGCCGAGAGAAAATGTTGCGGTTTTAAAGCTAATTTCATGCGATTCTACATAGCAAAATGCATAGAATTGCAGGAAATTAGATTTAAAACTGAGACTAAATATAATTTTTTTTTAAACTGAGACAAAAGGTTGCAGTTTAAAGCAAATTCTATGCATTTTGCCATAGCTAATGCTGTGTTTTAATGCTCAAACATAATAACAAAATCAATACTGCTAAATTCATTGTTTCTGGAATGTTCTAATCTCCCTGCCAAGCTTTTATTTTGGTGATTGTTATTTATTTATTTTACCCTTATTTTACCAGGTAAATTGACTGAGAAAATATTCTCATTTACAGCAACGACCTGGGAAATAGTTACAGGGGATGAATGAGCCAATTAGAAGCTAGATAGTTTCCAAATTTTCTATTATAAAAATATACAGTTGAAGTCGGAAGATTACATATACCTTAGCCAAATACATTTAAACTCAGTTTTTGCACAATTCCTGACATTTAATCCCAGTAAAAATTCCCTGTTTTAGGCCAGTTAGGATCACCACATTATTTTAAGAATGTTAAATGTCAGAATAATAGTAGAGAGAATGATTTATTTCAGCTTTTATTTCTTTCATCACATTCCGAGTGGGTCAGAAGTTTACATACACTCAATTAGTATTTTGTAGCATTGCCTTTAAATTGTTTAACTTGGGTAAAACATTTTGGGTAGCCTTCCACAAGCTTCCCACAATAAGTTGGGTTTGTAGGCCTCCTTGTTCGCACACACTTTTCAGTTCTGCCCACAAATGTTCAATGGGATTGAGGTCAGGGCTTTGTGATGGCCACTCCAATACATTGACTTTGTTGTCCTTAAGCCATTTTGCCACAACTTTGGAAGGTTGCTTGGGGTCATTGTCCATTTGGAAGACCCATTTGTGACCAAGCTTTAACTTCCTGACTGATGTCTTGAGATGTTGTTTCAATATATCCACATAATTTTTCTCCCTCATGATGCCATCTATTTTGGGAAGTGCACCAGTCCCTCCTGCAGCAAAGCACCCTCACAACATGATGCTGCCACCCTCGTGGCTTGCAAGCCTCCCCCTTTTCGGCTTGCAAGCGTCCCCCTTTTTCCTCCAAATATAATGATGGTCATTTTGGCCAAACAGTTCTATTTTTGTTTCATCAGACCAGAGGGCATTTCTCCAAAAAGTACGATCTTTGTCCCCATGTGCAGTTGCAAATGGTAGTCTGGCTTTTTTATGGAAGTTTTGGAGCAGTGGCTTCTTCCTTGCTGAGCGGCCTTTCAGGTTATGTCGATATAGGACTCATTTTACTGTGGATATATATACTTTTGTACCTGTTTCCTCCAGCATCTTCACAAGGTCCTTTGCTGTTGTTCTGGGATTGATTTTCACTTTTTGCACAGAAGTACGTTCATCTCTAGGAGACAGAACGCGTCTCCTTCCTGAGCGGTATGACGGCCATGGTGTTAATACTTGCATACTATTGTTTGTACAGATGAACGTGGTACCTTCAGGCGTTTGGAAATTACTCCCAAGGATGAACCAGACATGTGGAGGTCTACAATTTTTTCTGAGGTCTTGGCTGATTTCTTTTGATTGTCCCATGATGTCAAGCAAAGTGGCACTGAGTTTGAAGGTAGGCCTTGAAATACATCCACAGGTACACCTCCAATTGACTTAAATGATGTCGATTAGCCTATCCGAAGGTTCTAAAGCCATGACATAATTTTCTGGAATTTCCCAAGCTGTTAAAAGGCACAGTGAACTTAGTGTATGTAAACTTCTGACCCACTGGAATTGTGATACATTGAGTTATAAGTGAAATAATCTGTCTGTAAACAGTTGTTGGAAAAATGACAAAGTGTCATGCACAAAGTAGATGTCCTAACCGACTTGCCAAAACTATAGTTTGTTAACAAGTAATTTGTGGATTGGTTGAAAAACGAGTTTTAATGACTCCAACCTAAGTGTATGTAAACTTCCGACTTCAACTGTATATATATATATACAGTTGAAGTCGGAAGTTTATATATATGCAAACAGTATATATATATGGTTGTTCCACTGGATATCATAAGGTGAATGCACCAATTTGTAAGTCGCTCTGGATAAGAGCGTCTGCTAAATGACTTAAATGTAAATGATATAGGTCCATTATCTTTCTACCTACTTTATGTATGGTTTCAGTCATTTAAGTTTACACTGAAAGCATTTGTTCTTCCTGAAAATGTATATGTATAATGTACCAGTCAAACGTTTGGACACAATAGTGAAGACATCAAAACTATGAAACCACTACTAAAGGACACCAATCAGAAGAAGAGACTTGCTTGGGCCAAGAAACACGAGCAATGGACATTAGACCGGTGGAAATCTGTCCTTTGGGTCTGATGAGTCAGAATTTGAGATTTTTGCTTCCAACCGCCGTGTCTTTGTGAGACGCAGAGTAGGTGAACGGATGATCTCCGCATGTGTAGTTCCCACCATGACGCACGGAGGAGGAGGTGTGATGGTGCTTTGCTAGTGATACTGTCTGTGATTTATTTAGAATTCAAGGCACACTTAACCAGCATGGCTACCACAGCATTCTGCAGTGTACACCATCCCATCTGGTTTGTGCTTAGTGGGACTATCATTTGTTTTTCAACAGAACAATGACCCAACACACCTCCAGGCTGTGAAAGGGCTATTTGACCAAGAAGGAGAGTAATGGAGTGCTGCATCAGATGACCTGGCCTCCACAATCACCCGACCTCAGCCCAAATGAGATGGTTTGGGATGAGTTGGACCGCAGAGTGAAGGAAAAGTAGCCAACAAATGCACAGCATATGTTGGAACTCCTTCAAGACTGTTGGAAAATGTCACGTCTACTCCTGCTCCTCCCCACCGGCGTATGACGTCGCCAGAATACTAACCACCGGTCCTGGTATTCATGATGAATACCAAGACCGGTATTCATTATGATCATCACGTTTTGTTACTAAAGCACCTTATACGACCCACCACTGCGACCTGTATGCCCTAGTCGGCTGGCCCTCGCTACATGTTCGTCGTCAGACCCACTGGCTCCAGGTCATCTACAAGGCTATGCTAGGTAAAGTGCCGCCTTATCTCAGTTCACTGGTCACGATGGCTACACCCACCCGTAGCACGCGCTCCAGCAGGTGTATCTCACTGATCATCCCTAAAGCCAAAACCTCATTTGGACGCCTTTCCTTCCAGTTCTCTGCTGCCTGCGACTGGAACGAATTGCAAAAATCTCTGAAGTTGGAGACTTTTATCTCCCTCAACAACTTTAAACATCTGCTATCCGAGCAGCTAACCGATCGCTGCAGCTGTACATAGTCCATCGGTATATAGCCCACCCAATTTACCTACCTCACCCCCCATACTGCTTTTATTTATTTACTTTTCTGCTCTTTTGCACACCAGTATCTCTACTTGCACATGATCATCTGATGATTCATCACTCCAGTGTTAATCTGCTAAATTTTAATTATTCGATTGATTGCCTACCTCCTCATGCCTTTTGCACACATTGTATATAGATTCTCTTTTTTCTACCATGTTACTGACTTGTTTATTGTTTACTCCATGTGTAACTCTGTGTTGTTGTCTGTTCACACTGCTATGCTTTATCTTGGCCAGGTCGCAGTTGCAAATGAGAACTTGTTCTCAACTAGCCTACCTGGTTAAATAAAGGTGAAATAAAAAATAAAATAAAATAATGATTCACACCTGGACTCCATTACCTTAATTTCCTCCCCTTTATATGTCACTCTCCCAGGTTCACTCACCAGTTGGTATTGTTCTTGTGTATCGGCGTACTGCCTTATGTTAGTGTCGTGTTCTTGGTTTTGTTGTTTTATTAAAACGTTTCACCTGCTTCCGACTCACCCCCCCCCCCCCATCATTACAGAAAAGCATTCCTCATGAAGCTGGTTGAGAGAATACCAAGAGTGTGCAAAGCTGTCATCAAGGCAAAGGGTGGCTACTTTGAAGAATCTAAAATTAAAATTAAAATTTAACACTTTTTTGGTTACTACATGATTCAATATGTGTTATTTCATAGTTTTGTTGTCTTCACTATTACTCTACAATGTAGAAAATAGTTAAAAAATCAAGAAAAACCCTTGAATGAGTAGGTGCATCTAAATTTTTGACTGGTACTGACATTTTCTGATAATTTTCTTGTTTTGCCTTGCTTTGTTCTTCTTCGCAAGTGGAAAATTCCTCCACACCATCAGAGATGCAGAAAACCTTAGCAAGAACACCATCTGTCTGTCACGCTATCCCCCAAGGTGTACCTTGCTTTAAAGCGACTGCTGAATGTGTTCATCGTATTCCCTGGCCACTTGCCTGTCCAAACCATCAGAGGGGTTTTATGGCATTGCAGGTAAACTTACCCCAACCTATACAAATCAACAGTGGTATCCATTGTCAAATGTTTATAGCCTCAATGGAAATTATTTTGTAGAATTTCCCAGAGTCATTGGTGGATTAGACGGTACCCACTGTCCCACTACCTCCCCTACCGGACTAAATTGAGGCTCCACTTTCACAGAGTAGATGTTCAGGTACATAATGTAGGCTTCACTACAGTTATACAGTATCGTATTAGGCCCTCAATAACAACCTAGTCTTCACTACAGTTATACAGTATCGTATTAGGCCCTCAATAACAACATAGTCTTCACTACAGTTATACAGTATCGTATTAGGCCCTCAATAACAACCTAGTCTTCACTACAGTTATACAGTATCGTATTAGGCCCTCAATAACAACCTAGTCTTCACTACAGTTATACAGTATCGTATTAGGCCCTCAATAACAACATAGTCTTCACTACAATTATACAGTATCGTATTAGGCCCTCAATAACAACATAGTCTTCACTACAATTATACAGTATCGTATTAGGCCCTCAATAACAACCTAGTCTTCACTACAGTTATACAGTATCTTATTAGGCCCTCAATAACAACCTAGTCTTCACTACAGTTATACAGTATCTTATTAGGCCCTCAATAACAACCTAGTTTTCACTACAGTTATACAGTATCGTATTAGGCCCTCAATAGCAACCTAGTCTTCACTACAGTTATACAGTATCGTATTAGGCCCTCAATAACAACATCGTTTTCACTACAGTTATACAGTATCGTATTAGGCCCTCAATAGCAACCTAGTCTTCACTACAGTTATACAGTATCTTATTAGGCCCTCAATAACAACCTAGTCTTCACTACAGTTATACAGTATCTTATTAGGCCCTCAATAATAATGCAGAACTGTAGTCTATTTCATGAGGAATGGCTTCATGTGCAAAAGGCCCATTATTTTTTAATATATATTTTTTACATTTGTTTCTCCCCATCGCTATACTTTTCAGATGATCTGTTACCATCAGGGTCTTGTAACTGACATTGAGCCGAAGTGTCCTGTTTCGGTACATGACTCACACATCTTTAGAGAGTCTTCTCATTACCAAAGATTGGAGCAAGGTGATGACAATATTTACCTAAATGTAACATTATTTATCGCTGGTCAGCAACTGTTCATGACCTGTATAATTTTGTGGGTCTATACACACACACACAAACATACATATACACACACTGAAGCTCACAAACACACACACACACACACACACACACACACACACACACACACACACACACACACACACACACACACACACACACACACACACACACACACACACACACACACACCGAAGCTCATCGGTCCACATGTTCCAGGAACACCTTTCTTAATGAATCCCTTTCATATCACTGTCAATCAAATGACTCAAGAAATGTGTCATTTTTGTGAGGAGTATGAGAGGAAGAATACAGGTCAGTTGAAAATAGCGGCCAGTCTTCCCACAGATGGATGTGATGGAGTGTTGAGAGATGCAGTAGTGACGTGAGCAGTCTGGCGCGACTGAAGTGTGAACAGACAGGTATAAAATCACAGTTTGTTGAAGGAGAAAAGGCCTCCTGAGAACTTGGAAGTGCTAGCACAACATCACAACCCACCCCCTTCCACAGCTGTGACAGATTACCTTCACACACACACACACACACACACACACACACACACACACACACACACACACACACACACACACACACACACACACACACACACACACACACACACACACACACACACACACACACACACACACACACACACACACACCGAAGCTCATCGGTCCACATGTTCCAGGAACACCTTTCTTAATGAATCCCTTTCATATCACTGTCAATCAAATGACTCAAGAAATGTGTCATTTTTGTGAGGAGTATGAGAGGAAGAATACAGGTCAGTTGAAAATAGCGGCCAGTCTTCCCACAGATGGATGTGATGGAGTGTTGAGAGATGCAGTAGTGACGTGAGCAGTCTGGCGCGACTGAAGTGTGAACAGACAGGTATAAAATCACAGTTTGTTGAAGGAGAAAAGGCCTCCTGAGAACTTGGAAGTGCTAGCACAACATCACAACCCACCCCCTTCCACAGCTGTGACAGATTACCTTCACACACAAACACACACACACACACACACACACACACACACACACACACACACACACACACACACACACACACACACACACACACACACACACACACACACACACACACACGCACACACACGCACACACACGCACGCACACGCACACGCACACACACACGAAAGGCTTATACACACACACGCACTTGCTCTTTCTCTGTCATTAGTTTTGATATGATGTAGGTTTAAATAGTATTGACCAGTGTTCTATACAGGTTTAATTAGTATTTACCAGTGTTCTATACGGGTTTAAATAGTATTTACCAGTGTTCTATACAGGTTTAAATAGTATTTACCAGTGTTCTATACAGGTTTAAATAGTATTTACCAGTGTTCTATACAGGTTTAAATAGTATTTACCAGTGTTCTATACAGGTTTAAATAGTATTGACCAGTGTTCTATACAGGTTTAAATAGTATTTACCAGTGTTCTATACAGGTTTAAATAGTGTTTACCAGTGTCCTATACAGGTTTAAACAGTGTCATATACAGGTTTAAATAGTATTTACCAGTGTTCTATACAGGTTTAAATTGTATTGACCAGTGTTCTATACAGGTTTAAATAGTATTGACCAGTGTCCTATACAGGTTTAAACAGTGTCCTATACAGGTTTAAATAGTATTTACCAGTGTTCTATACAGGTTTAAATAGTATTTACCAGTGTTCTATACAGGTTTAAATAGTATTTACCAGTGTTCTATACAGGTTTCAATAGTATTTACCAGTGTTCTATACAGGTTTAAATAGTAATTACCAGTGTTCTATACAGGTTTAAATAGTATTGACCAGTGTTCTATACAGGTTTAAATAGTATTTACCAGTATTCTATACAGGTTTAAATAGTATTGACCAGTGTTCTATACAGGTTTAAATAGTATTGACCAGTGTTCTATACAGGTTTAAATAGTATTGACCAGTGTTCTATACAGGTTTAAATAGTATTGACCAGTGTTCTATACGGGTTTAAATAGTATTGACCAGTGTTCTATACAGGTTTAAATAGTACTTACCAGTGTTCTATACAGGTTTAAATAGTATTTACCAGTGTTCTATACAGGTTTAAATAGTATTTACCAGTGTTCTATACAGGTTTAAATAGTATTTACCAGTGTCCTATACAGGTTTAAATAGTATTGACCAGTGTTCTATACAGGTTTAAATAGTACTGACCAGTGTTCTATACAGGTTTAAATAGTATTTACCAGTGTTCTATTCAGGTTTAAATAGTATTTACCAGTGTCCTATACAGGTTTAAATAGTATTTACCAGTGTTCTATACAGTTTTAAATAGTATTGACCAGTGTCCTATACAGGTTTAATTAAACAGTGTCCTAAACAGGTTTAATTAAACAGTGTCCTATACAGGTTTAAATAGTATTTACCAGTGTTCTATACAGGTTTAAATAGTATTGACCAGTGTTCTATACAGGTTTAAATAGTATTTACCAGTGTTCTATACAGGTTTAAATAGTATTTACCAGTGTTCTATACAGGTTTAAATAGTATTGACCAGTGTTCTATACAGGTTTAAATAGTATTTACCAGTGTCCTATACAGGTTTAAATAGTATTTACCAGTGTTCTATACAGGTTTAAATAGTATTTACCAGTGTTCTATACAGGTTTCAATAGTATTGACCAGTGTTCTATACAGGTTTCAATAGTATTGACCAGTGTTCTATACAGGTTTAAATAGTATTGACCAGTGTTCTATACAGGTTTAAATAGTATTTACCAGTGTTCTATACAGGTTTAAATAGTATTGACCAGTGTTCTATACAGGTTTCAATAGTATTGACCAGTGTTCTATACAGGTTTCAATAGTATTGACCAGTGTTCTATACAGGTTTAAATAAACAGTGTCCTATACAGGTTTAAATAGTATTTACCAGTGTTCTATACAGGTTTAAATAGTATTGACCAGTGTTCTATACAGGTTTCAATAGTATTTACCAGTGTTCTATACAGGTTTAAATAGTATTGACCAGTGTTCTATACAGGTTTAAATAGTATTGACCAGTGTTCTATACAGGTTTAAATAGTATTGACCAGTGTTCTATACAGGTTTAAATAGTATTTACCAGTGGTCTATACCGGTTTAATTAAACAGTGTCCTATACAGGTTTAAATAGTATTTACCAGTGTTCTATACAGGTTTCAATAGTATTTACCAGTGTTCTATACAGGTTTAAATAGTATTTACCAGTGTTCTATACAGGTTTAAATAGTATTGACCAGTATTCTATACAGGTTTAAATAGTATTTACCAGTGTCCTATACAGGTTTCAATAGTATTGACCAGTGTTCTATACAGGTTTAAATAGTATTTACCAGTATTCTATACAGGTTTAAATAGTATTTACCAGTGTTATATACAGGTTTAAATAGTATTTACCAGTGTTCTATACAGGTTTCAATAGTATTGACCAGTGTTCTATACAGGTTTAAATAGTATTTACCAGTGTTCTATACAGGTTTAAATAAACAGTGTCCTATACAGGTTTAAATAGTATTTACCAGTGTTCTATACAGGTTTAAATAGTATTTACCAGTGTTCTATACAGGTTTCAATAGTATTTACCAGTGTTCTATACAGGTTTAAATAGTATTTACCAGTGTTCTATACAGGTTTAAATAGTATTGACCAGTATTCTATACAGGTTTAAATAGTATTTACCAGTGTCCTATACAGGTTTAAATAGTATTTACCAGTGTTCTATACAGGTTTAAATAGTATTTACCAGTGTTCTATACAGGTTTAAATAGTATTGACCAGTGTTCTATACAGGTTTCAATAGTATTGACCAGTGTTCTATACAGGTTTAAATAGTATTTACCAGTATTCTATACAGGTTTAAATAGTATTTACCAGTGTTCTATACAGGTTTAAATAGTATTTACCAGTGTTCTATACAGGTTTCAATAGTATTGACCAGTGTTCTATACAGGTTTAAATAGTATTTACCAGTGTTCTATACAGGTTTAAATAAACAGTGTCCTATACAGGTTTAAATAGTATTTACCAGTGTTCTATACAGGTTTAAATAGTATTGACCAGTGTTCTATACAGGTTTAAATAGTATTTACCAGTGTTCTATACAGGTTTCAATAGTATTTACCAGTGTTCTATACAGGTTTAAATAGTAATTACCAGTGTTCTATACAGGTTTAAATAGTATTGACCAGTGTTCTATACAGGTTTAAATAGTATTTACCAGTGTTCTATACAGGTTTAAATAGTATTTACCAGTGTTCTATACAGGTTTCAATAGTAATTACCAGTGTTCTATACAGGTTTAAATAGTATTTACCAGTGTTCTATACAGGTTTCAATAGTATTTACAAGTGTTCTATACAGGTTTAAATAGTATTGACCAGTGTTCTATACAGGTTTAAATAGTATTTACCAGTGTTCTATACAGGTTTAAATAGTATTTACCAGTGTTCTATACAGGTTTAAATAGTATTTACCAGTGTTCTATACAGGTTTAAATAGTATTGACCAGTGTCATATAACGTTTAAATAGTAATTACCAGTGTTCTATACAGGTTTCAATAGTATTTACCAGTGTTCTATACAGGTTTAAATAGTATTTACCAGTGTTCTATACAGGTTTAAATAGTATTTACCAGTGTTCTATACAGGTTTAAATAGTATTTACCAGTGTCCTATACAGGTTTAAATAGTATTTACCAGTGTTCTATACAGGTTTAAATAGTATTTACCAGTGGTCTATACAGGTTTAATTAAACAGTGTCCTATACAGGTTTAAATAGTATTTACCAGTGTTCTATACAGGTTTAAATAGTACTTACCAGTGTTCTATACAGGTTTAAATAGTATTGACCAGTGTTCTATACAGGTTTAAATAGTATTTACCAGTGTTCTATACAGGTTTAAATAGTATTGACCAGTGTCATATAAAGTTTAAATAGTAATTACCAGTGTTCTATACAGGTTTAAATAGTATTTACGAGTGTCCTATACAGGTTTAAATAGTATTTACCAGTGTTCTATACAGGTTTAAATAGTATGTACCAGTGTCCTATACAGGTTTAAATAGTATTTACCAGTGTTCTATTCAGGTTTCAATAGTATGTACCAGTGTCCTATACAGGTTTAAATAGTATTTACCAGTGTTCTATTCATGTAAATTCAATAGTATTTACCAGTGTCCTATACAGGTTTAAATAGTATTTACCAGTGTTCTATACAGGTTTAAATAGTATTTACCAGTGGTCTATACAGGTTTAAATAGTATTTACCAGTGTTCTATACAGGTTTAAATAGTATTTACCAGTGTTCTATACAGGTTTAAATAGTATTTACCAGTGTTCTATACAGGTTTAAATAGTATTGACCAGTGTTCTATACAGGTTTAAATAGTATTTACCAGTGTTCTATACAGGTTTAAATAGTATTGACCAGTGTTCTATACAGGTTTAAATAGTATTTACCAGTGTTCTATACAGGTTTAAATAGTATTGACCAGTGTTCTATACAGGTTTCAATAGTATTGACCAGTGTTCTATACAGGTTTAAATAGTATTGACCAGTGTTCTATACAGGTTTAAATAAACAGTGTCCTATACAGGTTTAAATAGTATTTACCAGTGTTCTATACAGGTTTAAATAGTATTGACAAGTGTTCTATACAGGTTTCAATAGTATTTACCAGTGTTCTATACAGGTTTAAATAGTATTGACCAGTGTTCTATACAGGTTTAAATAGTATTGACCAGTGTTCTATACAGGTTTAAATAGTATTGACCAGTGTTCTATACAGGTTTAAATAGTATTTACCAGTGGTCTATACAGGTTTAATTAAACAGTGTCCTATACAGGTTTAAATAGTATTTACCAGTGTTCTATACAGGTTTCAATAGTATTTACCAGTGTTCTATACAGGTTTAAATAGTATTTACCAGTGTTCTATACAGGTTTAAATAGTATTGACCAGTATTCTATACAGGTTTAAATAGTATTGACCAGTGTTCTATACAGGTTTCAATAGTATTGACCAGTGTTCTATACAGGTTTAAATAGTATTTACCAGTATTCTATACAGGTTTAAATAGTATTTACCAGTGTTCTATACAGGTTTAAATAGTATTTACCAGTGTTCTATACAGGTTTCAATAGTATTGACCAGTGTTCTATACAGGTTTAAATAGTATTTACCAGTGTTCTATACAGGTTTAAATAAACAGTGTCCTATACAGGTTTAAATAGTATTTACCAGTGTTCTATACAGGTTTAAATAGTATTGACCAGTGTCCTATACAGGTTTAAATAGTATTTACCAGTGTTCTATACAGGTTTAAATAGTATTTACCAGTGTTCTATACAGGTTTAAATAGTATTTACCAGTGTTCTATAGAGGTTTAAATAGTATTTACCAGTGTTCTATACAGGTTTAAATAGTATTTGCCAGTGTTCTATACAGGTTTAAATAGTATTTACCAGTATTCTATACAGGTTTAAATAGTATTTACCAGTGTTCTATACAGGTTTAAATAGTATTTACCAGTGTCCTATACGGGTTTAAATAGTATTTACCAGTGTTCTATACAGTTTTAAATAGTATTGACCAGTGTCCTATACAGGTTTAATTAAACAGTGTCCTATACAGGTTTAAATAGTATTTACCAGTGTTCTATACAGGTTTAAATAGTATTTACCAGTGTTCTATACAGGTTTAAATAGTATTTACCAGTGTCCTATTCAGGTGTCAATAGTATTTACCAGTGTCCTATTCAGGTTTAAATAGTATGTACCAGTGTTCTATACAGGTTTAAATAGTATGTACCAGTGTTCTATACAGGTTTAAATAGTATTTACCAGTGTTCTATACAGGTTTAAATAGTATTTACCAGTGTTCTATACAGGTTTAAATAGTATTTACCAGTGTCCTATACAGGTTTAAATAGTATTGACCAGTGTTCTATACAGGTTTAAATAGTACTGACCAGTGTTCTATACAGGTTTAAATAGTACTTACCAGTGTTCTATACAGGTTTAAATAGTATTTACCAGTGTTCTATTCAGGTTTAAATAGTATTTACCAGTGTTCTATACAGGTTTAAATACTATTTACCAGTGTCCTATACAGGTTTAAATAGTATTTACCAGTGTTCTATACAGTTTTAAATAGTATTGACCGGTGTCCTATACAGGTTTAATTAAACAGTGTCCTATACAGGTTTAAATAGTATTTACCAGTGTTCTATACAGGTTTAAATAGTACTTACCAGAGTTCTATACAGGTTTAAATAGTATTGACCAGTGTTCTATACAGGTTTAAATAGTATTTACCAGTGTTCTATACAGGTTTAAATAGTATTGACCAGTGTCATATGAAGTTTAAATAGTAATTACCAGTGTTCTATACAGGTTTAAATAGTATGTACCAGTGTCCTATACAGGTTTAAATAGTATTTACGAGTGTCCTATACAGGTTTAAATAGTATTTACCAGTGTTCTATACAGGTTTAAATAGTATGTACCAGTGTCCTATACAGGTTTAAATAGTATTTACCAGTGGTCTATACAGGTTTAATTAAACAGTGTCCTATACAGGTTTAAATAGTATTTACCAGTGTTCTATACAGGTTTAAATAGTATTTACCAGTGTTATATACAGGTTTCAATAGTATTTACCAGTGTTCTATACAGGTTTAAATAGTATTTACCAGTGTTCTATACAGGTTTAAATAGTATTGACCAGTATTCTATACAGGTTTAAATAGTATTGACCAGTGTTCTATACAGGTTTAAATAGTATTTACCAGTGGTCTATACAGGTTTAATTAAACAGTGTCCTATACAGGTTTAAATAGTATTTACCAGTGTTCTATACAGGTTTCAATAGTATTTACCAGTGTCCTATACAGGTTTAAATAGTATTTACCAGTGTTCTATACAGGTTTAAATAGTATTTACCAGTGTTCTATACAGGTTTAAATAGTATTGACCAGTGTTCTATACAGGTTTCAATAGTATTGACCAGTGTTCTATACAGGTTTAAATAGTATTGACCAGTGTTCTATACAGGTTTAAATAGTATTTACCAGTGTTCTATACAGGTTTAAATAGTATTGACCAGTGTTCTATACAGGTTTCAATAGTATTGACCAGTGTTCTATACAGGTTTAAATAGTATTGACCAGTGTTCTATACAGGTTTAAATAAACAGTGTCCTATACAGGTTTAAATAGTATTTACCAGTGTTCTATACAGGTTTAAATAGTATTGACCAGTGTTCTATACAGGTTTCAATAGTATTTACCAGTGTTCTATACAGGTTTAAATAGTATTGACCAGTGTTCTATACAGGTTTAAATAGTATTGACCAGTGTTCTATACAGGTTTAAATAGTATTGACCAGTGTTCTATACAGGTTTAAATAGTATTTACCAGTGGTCTATACAGGTTTAATTAAACAGTGTCCTATACAGGTTTAAATAGTATTTACCAGTGTTCTATACAGGTTTCAATAGTATTTACCAGTGTTCTATACAGGTTTAAATAGTATTTACCAGTGTTCTATACAGGTTTAAATAGTATTGACCAGTATTCTATACAGGTTTAAATAGTATTTACCAGTGTCCTATACAGGTTTCAATAGTATTGACCAGTGTTCTATACAGGTTTAAATAGTATTTACCAGTATTCTATACAGGTTTAAATAGTATTTACCAGTGTTCTATACAGGTTTAAATAGTATTTACCAGTGTTCTATACAGGTTTAAATAGTATTGACCAGTGTTCTATACAGGTTTAAATAGTATTGACCAGTGTTCTATACAGGTTTAAATAGTATTTACCAGTGGTCTATACAGGTTTAATTAAACAGTGTCCTATACAGGTTTAAATAGTATTTACCAGTGTTCTATACAGGTTTCAATAGTATTTACCAGTG
Source organism: Salvelinus alpinus (assembly GCF_045679555.1). Taxonomy (NCBI): domain Eukaryota; kingdom Metazoa; phylum Chordata; class Actinopteri; order Salmoniformes; family Salmonidae; genus Salvelinus; species Salvelinus alpinus. Next base: position 10,463,272 of record NC_092115.1, on the reverse strand, counting down.
TTCTATACAGGTTTAAATAGTATTTACCAGTGTTCTATACAGGTTTAAATAGTATTGACCAGTGTTCTATACAGGTTTAAATAGTATTGACCAGTGTTCTATACAGGTTTCAATAGTATTGACCAGTGTTCTATACAGGTTTAAATAGTATTTACCAGTATTCTATACAGGTTTAAATAGTATTTACCAGTGTTCTATACAGGTTTAAATAGTATTTACCAGTGTTCTATACAGGTTTCAATAGTATTGACCAGTGTTCTATACAGGTTTAAATAGTATTTACCAGTGTTCTATACAGGTTTAAATAAACAGTGTCCTATACAGGTTTAAATAGTATTTACCAGTGTTCTATACAGGTTTAAATAGTATTGACCAGTGTCCTATACAGGTTTAAATAGTATTTACCAGTGTTCTATACAGGTTTAAATAGTATTTACCAGTGTTCTATACAGGTTTAAATAGTATTTACCAGTGTTCTATAGAGGTTTAAATAGTATTTACCAGTGTTCTATACAGGTTTAAATAGTATTTGCCAGTGTTCTTTAAAGGTTTAAATAGTATTTACCAGTATTCTATACAGGTTTAAATAGTATTTACCAGTGTTCTATACAGGTTTAAATAGTATTTACCAGTGTCCTATACGGGTTTAAATAGTATTTACCAGTGTTCTATACAGTTTTAAATAGTATTGACCAGTGTCCTATACAGGTTTAATTAAACAGTGTCCTATACAGGTTTAAATAGTATTTACCAGTGTTCTATACAGGTTTAAATAGTATTTACCAGTGTTCTATTCAGGTTTAAATAGTATTTACCAGTGTTCTATACAGGTTTAAATACTATTTAGCAGTGTCCTATACAGGTTTAAATAGTATTTACCAGTGTTCTATACAGTTTTAAATAGTATTGACCAGTGTCCTATACAGGTTTAATTAAACAGTGTCCTATACAGGTTTAAATAGTATTTACCAGTGTTCTATACAGGTTTAAATAGTACTTACCAGAGTTCTATACAGGTTTAAATAGTATTGACCAGTGTTCTATACAGGTTTAAATAGTATTTACCAGTGTTCTATACAGGTTTAAATAGTATTGACCAGTGTCATATAAAGTTGAAATAGTAATTACCAGTGTTCTATACAGGTTTAAATAGTATGTACCAGTGTCCTATACAGGTTTAAATAGTATTTACGAGTGTCCTATACAGGTTTAAATAGTATTTACCAGTGTTCTATACAGGTTTAAATAGTATGTACCAGTGTCCTATACAGGTTTAAATAGTATTTACCAGTGGTCTATACAGGTTTAATTAAACAGTGTCCTATACAGGTTTAAATAGTATTTACCAGTGTTCTATACAGGTTTAAATAGTATTTACCAGTGTTCTATACAGGTTTCAATAGTATTTACCAGTGTTCTATACAGGTTTAAATAGTATTTACCAGTGTTCTATACAGGTTTAAATAGTATTGACCAGTATTCTATACAGGTTTAAATAGTATTTATCAGTGTCCTATACAGGTTTAAATAGTATTTACCAGTGTTCTATACAAGTTTAAATAGTATTTACCAGTGTTCTATACAGGTTTAAAAAGTATTGACCAGTGTTCTATACAGGTTTCAATAGTATTGACCAGTGTTCTATACAGGTTTAAATAGTATTGACCAGTGTTCTATACAGGTTTAAATAGTATTTACCAGTGTTCTATACAGGTTTAAATAGTATTGACCAGTGTTCTATACAGGTTTCAATAGTATTGACCAGTGTTCTATACAGGTTTAAATAGTATTGACCAGTGTTCTATACAGGTTTAAATAAACAGTGTCCTATACAGGTTTAAATAGTATTTACCAGTGTTCTATACAGGTTTAAATAGTATTGACCAGTGTTCTATACAGGTTTCAATAGTATTTACCAGTGTTCTATACAGGTTTAAATAGTATTGACCAGTGTTCTATACAGGTTTAAATAGTATTGACCAGTGTTCTATACAGGTTTAAATAGTATTGACCAGTGTTCTATACAGGTTTAAATAGTATTTACCAGTGGTCTATACAGGTTTAATTAAACAGTGTCCTATACAGGTTTAAATAGTATTTACCAGTGTTCTATACAGGTTTCAATAGTATTTACCAGTGTTCTATACAGGTTTAAATAGTATTTACCAGTGTTCTATACAGGTTTAAATAGTATTGACCAGTATTCTATACAGGTTTAAATAGTATTTACCAGTGTCCTATACAGGTTTCAATAGTATTGACCAGTGTTCTATACAGGTTTAAATAGTATTTACCAGTATTCTATACAGGTTTAAATAGTATTTACCAGTATTCTATACAGGTTTAAATAGAATTTACCAGTGTTCTATACAGGTTTAAATAGTATTGACCAGTGTTCTATACAGGTTTCAATAGTATTGACCAGTGTTCTATACAGGTTTAAATAGTATTTACCAGTATTCTATACAGGTTTAAATAGTATTTACCAGTGTTCTATACAGGTTTAAATAGTATTTACCAGTGTTCTATACAGGTTTCAATAGTATTGACCAGTGTTCTATACAGGTTTAAATAGTATTTACCAGTGTTCTATACAGGTTTAAATAAACAGTGTCCTATACAGGTTTAAATAGTATTTACCAGTGTTCTATACAGGTTTAAATAGTATTGACCAGTGTCCTATACAGGTTTAAATAGTATTTACCAGTGTTCTATACAGGTTTAAATAGTATTTACCAGTGTTCTATACAGGTTTAAATAGTATTTACCAGTGTTCTATAGAGGTTTAAATAGTATTTACCAGTGTTCTATACAGGTTTAAATAGTATTTGCCAGTGTTCTTTACAGGTTTAAATAGTATTTACCAGTATTCTATACAGGTTTAAATAGTATTTACCAGTGTTCTATACAGGTTTAAATAGTATTTACCAGTGTCCTATACGGGTTTAAATAGTATTTACCAGTGTTCTATACAGTTTTAAATAGTATTGACCAGTGTCCTATACAGGTTTAATTAAACAGTGTCCTATACAGGTTTAAATAGTATTTACCAGTGTTCTATACAGGTTTAAATAGTATTTACCAGTGTTCTATACAGGTTTAAATAGTATTTACCAGTGTCCTATTCAGGTGTCAATAGTATTTACCAGTGTCCTATTCAGGTTTAAATAGTATGTACCAGTGTTCTATACAGGTTTAAATAGTATGTACCAGTGTTCTATACAGGTTTAAATAGTATTTACCAGTGTTCTATACAGGTTTAAATAGTATTTACCAGTGTTCTATACAGGTTTAAATAGTATTTACCAGTGTCCTATACAGGTTTAAATAGTATTGACCAGTGTTCTATACAGGTTTAAATAGTACTGACCAGTGTTCTATACAGGTTTAAATAGTACTTACCAGTGTTCTATACAGGTTTAAATAGTATTTACCAGTGTTCTATTCAGGTTTAAATAGTATTTACCAGTGTTCTATACAGGTTTAAATAGTATTTACCAGTGTCCTATACAGGTTTAAATAGTATTTACCAGTGTTCTATACAGTTTTAAATAGTATTGACCAGTGTCCTATACAGGTTTAATTAAACAGTGTCCTATACAGGTTTAAATAGTATTTACCAGTGTTCTATACAGGTTTAAATAGTACTTACCAGAGTTCTATACAGGTTTAAATAGTATTGACCAGTGTTCTATACAGGTTTAAATAGTATTTACCAGTGTTCTATACAGGTTTAAATAGTATTGACCAGTGTCATATAAAGTTTAAATAGTAATTACCAGTGTTCTATACAGGTTTAAATAGTATGTACCAGTGTCCTATACAGGTTTAAATAGTATTTACGAGTGTCCTATACAGGTTTAAATAGTATTTACCAGTGTTCTATACAGGTTTAAATAGTATGTACCAGTGTCCTATACAGGTTTAAATAGTATTTACCAGTGGTCTATACAGGTTTAATTAAACAGTGTCCTATACAGGTTTAAATAGTATTTACCAGTGTTCTATACAGGTTTAAATAGTATTTACCAGTGTTCTATACAGGTTTCAATAGTATTTACCAGTGTTCTATACCGGTTTAAATAGTATTTACCAGTGTTCTATACAGGTTTAAATAGTATTGACCAGTATTCTATACAGGTTTAAATAGTATTTACCAGTGTCCTATACAGGTTTAAATAGTATTTACCAGTGTTCTATACAGGTTTAAATAGTATTTACCAGTGTTCTATACAGGTTTAAATAGTATTGACCAGTGTTCTATACAGGTTTCAATAGTATTGACCAGTGTTCTATACAGGTTTAAATAGTATTGACCAGTGTTCTATACAGGTTTAAATAGTATTTACCAGTGTTCTATACAGGTTTAAATAGTATTGACCAGTGTTCTATACAGGTTTCAATAGTATTGACCAGTGTTCTATACAGGTTTCAATAGTATTTACCAGTGTTCTATACAGGTTTAAATAGTATTGACCAGTGTTCTATACAGGTTTAAATAGTATTGACCAGTGTTCTATACAGGTTTAAATAGTATTGACCAGTGTTCTATACAGGTTTAAATAGTATTGACCAGTGTTCTATACAGGTTTAAATAGTATTTACCAGTGGTCTATACAGGTTTAATTAAACAGTGTCCTATACAGGTTTAAATAGTATTTACCAGTGTTCTATACAGGTTTCAATAGTATTTACCAGTGTTCTATACAGGTTTAAATAGTATTTACCAGTGTTCTATACAGGTTTAAATAGTATTGACCAGTATTCTATACAGGTTTAAATAGTATTTACCAGTGTCCTATACAGGTTTCAATAGTATTGACCAGTGTTCTATACAGGTTTAAATAGTATTTACCAGTATTCTATACAGGTTTAAATAGTATTTACCAGTGTTCTATACAGGTTTAAATAGTATTTACCAGTGTTCTATACAGGTTTCAATAGTATTGACCAGTGTTCTATACAGGTTTAAATAGTATTTACCAGTGTTCTATACAGGTTTAAATAAACAGTGTCCTATTCAGGTTTAAATAGTATTTACCAGTGTTCTATACAGGTTTAAATAGTATTTACCAGTGTTCTATACAGGTTTAAATAGTATTGACCAGTATTCTATACAGGTTTAAATAGTATTTACCAGTGTCCTATACAGGTTTAAATAGTATTTACCAGTGTTCTATACAGGTTTAAATAGTATTGACCAGTATTCTATACAGGTTTAAATAGTATTTACCAGTGTCCTATACAGGTTTAAATAGTATTTACCAGTGTTCTATACAGGTTTAAATAGAATTTACCAGTGTTCTATACAGGTTTAAATAGTATTGACCAGTGTTCTATACAGGTTTCAATAGTATTGACCAGTGTTCTATACAGGTTTAAATAGTATTTACCAGTATTCTATACAGGTTTAAATAGTATTTACCAGTGTTCTATACAGGTTTAAATAGTATTTACCAGTGTTCTATACAGGTTTCAATAGTATTGACCAGTGTTCTATACAGGTTTAAATAGTATTTACCAGTGTTCTATACAGGTTTAAATAAACAGTGTCCTATACAGGTTTAAATAGTATTTACCAGTGTTCTATACAGGTTTAAACAGTATTGACCAGTGTCCTATACAGGTTTAAATAGTATTTACCAGTGTTCTATACAGGTTTAAATAGTATTTACCAGTGTTCTATACAGGTTTAAATAGTATTTACCAGTGTTCTATAGAGGTTTAAATAGTATTTACCAGTGTTCTATACAGGTTTAAATAGTATTTGCCAGTGTTCTATACAGGTTTAAATAGTATTTACAAGTATTCTATACAGGTTTAAATAGTATTTACCAGTGTTCTATACAGGTTTAAATAGTATTTACCAGTGTCCTATACGGGTTTAAATAGTATTTACCAGTGTTCTATACAGTTTTAAATAGTATTGACCAGTGTCCTATACAGGTTTAATTAAACAGTGTCCTATACAGGTTTAAATAGTATTTACCAGTGTTCTATACAGGTTTAAATAGTATTTACCAGTGTTCTATACAGGTTTAAATAGTATTTACCAGTGTCCTATTCAGGTGTCAATAGTATTTACCAGTGTCCTATTCAGGTTTAAATAGTATGTACCAGTGTTCTATACAGGTTTAAATAGTATTTACCAGTGTTCTATACAGGTTTAAATAGTATTTACCAGTGTTCTATACAGGTTTAAATAGTATTTACCAGTGTTCTATACAGGTTTAAATAGTATTTACCAGTGTCCTATACAGGTTTAAATAGTATTGACCAGTGTTCTATACAGGTTTAAATAGTACTGACCAGTGTTCTATACAGGTTTAAATAGTACTTACCAGTGTTCTATACAGGTTTAAATAGTATTTACCAGTGTTCTATACAGGTTTAAATAGTATTTACCAGTGTTCTATACAGGTTTAAATAGTATTTACCAGTGTCCTATACAGGTTTAAATAGTATTTACCAGTGTTCTATACAGTTTTAAATAGTATTGACCAGTGTCCTATACAGGTTTAATTAAACAGTGTCCTATACAGGTTTAAATAGTATTTACCAGTGTTCTATACAGGTTTAAATAGTACTTACCAGTGTTCTATACAGGTTTAAATAGTATTGACCAGTGTCATATAAAGTTTAAATAGTAATTACCAGTGTTCTATACAGGTTTAAATAGTATGTACCAGTGTCCTATACAGGTTTAAATAGTATTTACGAGTGTCCTATACAGGTTTAAATAGTATTTACCAGTGTTCTATACAGGTTTAAATAGTATGTACCAGTGTCCTATACAGGTTTAAATAGTATTTACCAGTGGTCTATACAGGTTTAATTAAACAGTGTCCTATACAGGTTTAAATAGTATTTACCAGTGTTCTATACAGGTTTAAATAGTATTTACCAGTGTTCTATACAGGTTTCAATAGTATTTACCAGTGTTCGATACCGGTTTAAATAGTATTTACCAGTGTTCTATACAGGTTTAAATAGTATTGACCAGTATTCTATACAGGTTTAAATAGTATTTACCAGTGTCCTATACAGGTTTAAATAGTATTTACCAGTGTTCTATACAGGTTTAAATAGTATTTACCAGTGTTCTATACAGGTTTAAATAGTATTGACCAGTGTTCTATACAGGTTTCAATAGTATTGACCAGTGTTCTATACAGGTTTAAATAGTATTGACCAGTGTTCTATACAGGTTTAAATAGTATTTACCAGTGTTCTATACAGGTTTAAATAGTATTGACCAGTGTTCTATACAGGTTTAAATAGTATTTACCAGTATTCTATACAGGTTTAAATAGTATTTACCAGTATTCTATACAGGTTTAAATAGAATTTACCAGTGTTCTATACAGGTTTAAATAGTATTGACCAGTGTTCTATACAGGTTTCAATAGTATTGACCAGTGTTCTATACAGGTTTAAATAGTATTTACCAGTATTCTATACAGGTTTAAATAGTATTTACCAGTGTTCTATACAGGTTTAAATAGTATTTACCAGTGTTCTATACAGGTTTCAATAGTATTGACCAGTGTTCTATACAGGTTTAAATAGTATTTACCAGTGTTCTATACAGGTTTAAATAAACAGTGTCCTATACAGGTTTAAATAGTATTTACCAGTGTTCTATACAGGTTTAAATAGTATTGACCAGTGTCCTATACAGGTTTAAATAGTATTTACCAGTGTTCTATACAGGTTTAAATAGTATTTACCAGTGTTCTATACAGGTTTAAATAGTATTTACCAGTGTTCTATAGAGGTTTAAATAGTATTTACCAGTGTTCTATACAGGTTTAAATAGTATTTGCCAGTGTTCTTTACAGGTTTAAATAGTATTTACCAGTATTCTATACAGGTTTAAATAGTATTTACCAGTGTTCTATACAGGTTTAAATAGTATTTACCAGTGTCCTATACGGGTTTAAATAGTATTTACCAGTGTTCTATACAGTTTTAAATAGTATTGACCAGTGTCCTATACAGGTTTAATTAAACAGTGTCCTATACAGGTTTAAATAGTATTTACCAGTGTTCTATACAGGTTTAAATAGTATTTACCAGTGTTCTATACAGGTTTAAATAGTATTTACCAGTGTTCTATACAGGTTTAAATAGTATTTACCAGTGTCCTATTCAGGTGTCAATAGTATTTACCAGTGTCCTATTCAGGTTTAAATAGTATGTACCAGTGTTCTATACAGGTTTAAATAGTATGTACCAGTGTTCTATACAGGTTTAAATAGTATTTACCAGTGTTCTATACAGGTTTAAATAGTATTTACCAGTGTTCTATACAGGTTTAAATAGTATTTACCAGTGTCCTATACAGGTTTAAATAGTATTGACCAGTGTTCTATACAGGTTTAAATAGTACTGACCAGTGTTCTATACAGGTTTAAATAGTACTTACCAGTGTTCTATACAGGTTTAAATAGTATTTACCAGTGTTCTATTCAGGTTTAAATAGTATTTACCAGTGTTCTATACAGGTTTAAATAGTATTTACCAGTGTCCTATACAGGTTTAAATAGTATTTACCAGTGTTCTATACAGTTTTAAATAGTATTGACCAGTGTCCTATACAGGTTTAATTAAACAGTGTCCTATACAGGTTTAAATAGTATTTACCAGTGTTCTATACAGGTTTAAATAGTACTTACCAGAGTTCTATACAGGTTTAAATAGTATTGACCAGTGTTCTATACAGGTTTAAATAGTATTTACCAGTGTTCTATACAGGTTTAAATAGTATTGACCAGTGTCATATAAAGTTTAAATAGTAATTACCAGTGTTCTATACAGGTTTAAATAGTATGTACCAGTGTCCTATACAGGTTTAAATAGTATTTACGAGTGTCCTATACAGGTTTAAATAGTATTTACCAGTGTTCTATACAGGTTTAAATAGTATGTACCAGTGTCCTATACAGGTTTAAATAGTATTTACCAGTGGTCTATACAGGTTTAATTAAACAGTGTCCTATACAGGTTTAAATAGTATTTACCAGTGTTCTATACAGGTTTAAATAGTATTTACCAGTGTTCTATACAGGTTTCAATAGTATTTACCAGTGTTCTATACCGGTTTAAATAGTATTTACCAGTGTTCTATACAGGTTTAAATAGTATTGACCAGTATTCTATACAGGTTTAAATAGTATTTACCAGTGTCCTATACAGGTTTAAATAGTATTTACCAGTGTTCTATACAGGTTTAAATAGTATTTACCAGTGTTCTATACAGGTTTAAATAGTATTGACCAGTGTTCTATACAGGTTTCAATAGTATTGACCAGTGTTCTATACAGGTTTAAATAGTATTGACCAGTGTTCTATACAGGTTTAAATAGTATTTACCAGTGTTCTATACAGGTTTAAATAGTATTGACCAGTGTTCTATACAGGTTTCAATAGTATTGACCAGTGTTCTATACAGGTTTCAATAGTATTTACCAGTGTTCTATACAGGTTTAAATAGTATTGACCAGTGTTCTATACAGGTTTAAATAGTATTGACCAGTGTTCTATACAGGTTTAAATAGTATTGACCAGTGTTCTATACAGGTTTAAATAGTATTGACCAGTGTTCTATACAGGTTTAAATAGTATTTACCAGTGGTCTATACAGGTTTAATTAAACAGTGTCCTATACAGGTTTAAATAGTATTTACCAGTGTTCTATACAGGTTTAAATAGTATTTACCAGTGTTCTATACAGGTTTCAATAGTATTTACCAGTGTTCTATACCGGTTTAAATAGTATTTACCAGTGTTCTATACAGGTTTAAATAGTATTGACCAGTATTCTATACAGGTTTAAATAGTATTTACCAGTGTCCTATACAGGTTTAAATAGTATTTACCAGTGTTCTATACAGGTTTAAATAGTATTTACCAGTGTTCTATACAGGTTTAAATAGTATTGACCAGTGTTCTATACAGGTTTCAATAGTATTGACCAGTGTTCTATACAGGTTTAAATAGTATTGACCAGTGTTCTATACAGGTTTAAATAGTATTTACCAGTGTTCTATACAGGTTTAAATAGTATTGACCAGTGTTCTATACAGGTTTCAATAGTATTGACCAGTGTTCTATACAGGTTTCAATAGTATTTACCAGTGTTCTATACAGGTTTAAATAGTATTGACCAGTGTTCTATACAGGTTTAAATAGTATTGACCAGTGTTCTATACAGGTTTAAATAGTATTGACCAGTGTTCTATACAGGTTTAAATAGTATTGACCAGTGTTCTATACAGGTTTAAATAGTATTTACCAGTGGTCTATACAGGTTTAATTAAACAGTGTCCTATACAGGTTTAAATAGTATTTACCAGTGTTCTATACAGGTTTCAATAGTATTTACCAGTGTTCTATACAGGTTTAAATAGTATTTACCAGTGTTCTATACAGGTTTAAATAGTATTGACCAGTATTCTATACAGGTTTAAATAGTATTTACCAGTGTCCTATACAGGTTTCAATAGTATTGACCAGTGTTCTATACAGGTTTAAATAGTATTTACCAGTATTCTATACAGGTTTAAATAGTATTTACCAGTGTTCTATACAGGTTTAAATAGTATTTACCAGTGTTCTATACAGGTTTCAATAGTATTGACCAGTGTTCTATACAGGTTTAAATAGTATTTACCAGTGTTCTATACAGGTTTAAATAAACAGTGTCCTATACAGGTTTAAATAGTATTTACCAGTGTTCTATACAGGTTTAAATAGTATTTACCAGTGTTCTATACAGGTTTAAATAGTATTGACCAGTATTCTATACAGGTTTAAATAGTATTTACCAGTGTCCTATACAGGTTTAAATAGTATTTACCAGTGTTCTATACAGGTTTAAATAGTATTGACCAGTATTCTATACAGGTTTAAATAGTATTTACCAGTGTCCTATACAGGTTTAAATAGTATTTACCAGTGTTCTATACAGGTTTAAATAGAATTTACCAGTGTTCTATACAGGTTTAAATAGTATTGACCAGTGTTCTATACAGGTTTCAATAGTATTGACCAGTGTTCTATACAGGTTTAAATAGTATTTACCAGTATTCTATACAGGTTTAAATAGTATTTACCAGTGTTCTATACAGGTTTAAATAGTATTTACCAGTGTTCTATACAGGTTTCAATAGTATTGACCAGTGTTCTATACAGGTTTAAATAGTATTTACCAGTGTTCTATACAGGTTTAAATAAACAGTGTCCTATACAGGTTTAAATAGTATTTACCAGTGTTCTATACAGGTTTAAACAGTATTGACCAGTGTCCTATACAGGTTTAAATAGTATTTACCAGTGTTCTATACAGGTTTAAATAGTATTTACCAGTGTTCTATACAGGTTTAAATAGTATTTACCAGTGTTCTATAGAGGTTTAAATAGTATTTACCAGTGTTCTATACAGGTTTAAATAGTATTTGCCAGTGTTCTATACAGGTTTAAATAGTATTTACAAGTATTCTATACAGGTTTAAATAGTATTTACCAGTGTTCTATACAGGTTTAAATAGTATTTACCAGTGTCCTATACGGGTTTAAATAGTATTTACCAGTGTTCTATACAGTTTTAAATAGTATTGACCAGTGTCCTATACAGGTTTAATTAAACAGTGTCCTATACAGGTTTAAATAGTATTTACCAGTGTTCTATACAGGTTTAAATAGTATTTACCAGTGTTCTATACAGGTTTAAATAGTATTTACCAGTGTCCTATTCAGGTGTCAATAGTATTTACCAGTGTCCTATTCAGGTTTAAATAGTATGTACCAGTGTTCTATACAGGTTTAAATAGTATGTACCAGTGTTCTATACAGGTTTAAATAGTATTTACCAGTGTTCTATACAGGTTTAAATAGTATTTACCAGTGTTCTATACAGGTTTAAATAGTATTTACCAGTGTCCTATACAGGTTTAAATAGTATTGACCAGTGTTCTATACAGGTTTAAATAGTACTGACCAGTGTTCTATACAGGTTTAAATAGTACTTACCAGTGTTCTATACAGGTTTAAATAGTATTTACCAGTGTTCTATTCAGGTTTAAATAGTATTTACCAGTGTTCTATACAGGTTTAAATAGTATTTACCAGTGTCCTATACAGGTTTAAATAGTATTTACCAGTGTTCTATACAGTTTTAAATAGTATTGACCAGTGTCCTATACAGGTTTAATTAAACAGTGTCCTATACAGGTTTAAATAGTATTTACCAGTGTTCTATACAGGTTTAAATAGTACTTACCAGAGTTCTATACAGGTTTAAATAGTATTGACCAGTGTTCTATACAGGTTTAAATAGTATTTACCAGTGTTCTATACAGGTTTAAATAGTATTGACCAGTGTCATATAAAGTTTAAATAGTAATTACCAGTGTTCTATACAGGTTTAAATAGTATGTACCAGTGTCCTATACAGGTTTAAATAGTATTTACGAGTGTCCTATACAGGTTTAAATAGTATTTACCAGTGTTCTATACAGGTTTAAATAGTATGTACCAGTGTCCTATACAGGTTTAAATAGTATTTACCAGTGGTCTATACAGGTTTAATTAAACAGTGTCCTATACAGGTTTAAATAGTATTTACCAGTGTTCTATACAGGTTTAAATAGTATTTACCAGTGTTCTATACAGGTTTCAATAGTATTTACCAGTGTTCGATACCGGTTTAAATAGTATTTACCAGTGTTCTATACAGGTTTAAATAGTATTGACCAGTATTCTATACAGGTTTAAATAGTATTTACCAGTGTCCTATACAGGTTTAAATAGTATTTACCAGTGTTCTATACAGGTTTAAATAGTATTTACCAGTGTTCTATACAGGTTTAAATAGTATTGACCAGTGTTCTATACAGGTTTCAATAGTATTGACCAGTGTTCTATACAGGTTTAAATAGTATTGACCAGTGTTCTATACAGGTTTAAATAGTATTTACCAGTGTTCTATACAGGTTTAAATAGTATTGACCAGTGTTCTATACAGGTTTAAATAGTATTTACCAGTATTCTATACAGGTTTAAATAGTATTTACCAGTATTCTATACAGGTTTAAATAGAATTTACCAGTGTTCTATACAGGTTTAAATAGTATTGACCAGTGTTCTATACAGGTTTCAATAGTATTGACCAGTGTTCTATACAGGTTTAAATAGTATTTACCAGTATTCTATACAGGTTTAAATAGTATTTACCAGTGTTCTATACAGGTTTAAATAGTATTTACCAGTGTTCTATACAGGTTTCAATAGTATTGACCAGTGTTCTATACAGGTTTAAATAGTATTTACCAGTGTTCTATACAGGTTTAAATAAACAGTGTCCTATACAGGTTTAAATAGTATTTACCAGTGTTCTATACAGGTTTAAATAGTATTGACCAGTGTCCTATACAGGTTTAAATAGTATTTACCAGTGTTCTATACAGGTTTAAATAGTATTTACCAGTGTTCTATACAGGTTTAAATAGTATTTACCAGTGTTCTATAGAGGTTTAAATAGTATTTACCAGTGTTCTATACAGGTTTAAATAGTATTTGCCAGTGTTCTTTACAGGTTTAAATAGTATTTACCAGTATTCTATACAGGTTTAAATAGTATTTACCAGTGTTCTATACAGGTTTAAATAGTATTTACCAGTGTCCTATACGGGTTTAAATAGTATTTACCAGTGTTCTATACAGTTTTAAATAGTATTGACCAGTGTCCTATACAGGTTTAATTAAACAGTGTCCTATACAGGTTTAAATAGTATTTACCAGTGTTCTATACAGGTTTAAATAGTATTTACCAGTGTTCTATACAGGTTTAAATAGTATTTACCAGTGTTCTATACAGGTTTAAATAGTATTTACCAGTGTCCTATTCAGGTGTCAATAGTATTTACCAGTGTCCTATTCAGGTTTAAATAGTATGTACCAGTGTTCTATACAGGTTTAAATAGTATGTACCAGTGTTCTATACAGGTTTAAATAGTATTTACCAGTGTTCTATACAGGTTTAAATAGTATTTACCAGTGTTCTATACAGGTTTAAATAGTATTTACCAGTGTCCTATACAGGTTTAAATAGTATTGACCAGTGTTCTATACAGGTTTAAATAGTACTGACCAGTGTTCTATACAGGTTTAAATAGTACTTACCAGTGTTCTATACAGGTTTAAATAGTATTTACCAGTGTTCTATTCAGGTTTAAATAGTATTTACCAGTGTTCTATACAGGTTTAAATAGTATTTACCAGTGTCCTATACAGGTTTAAATAGTATTTACCAGTGTTCTATACAGTTTTAAATAGTATTGACCAGTGTCCTATACAGGTTTAATTAAACAGTGTCCTATACAGGTTTAAATAGTATTTACCAGTGTTCTATACAGGTTTAAATAGTACTTACCAGAGTTCTATACAGGTTTAAATAGTATTGACCAGTGTTCTATACAGGTTTAAATAGTATTTACCAGTGTTCTATACAGGTTTAAATAGTATTGACCAGTGTCATATAAAGTTTAAATAGTAATTACCAGTGTTCTATACAGGTTTAAATAGTATGTACCAGTGTCCTATACAGGTTTAAATAGTATTTACGAGTGTCCTATACAGGTTTAAATAGTATTTACCAGTGTTCTATACAGGTTTAAATAGTATGTACCAGTGTCCTATACAGGTTTAAATAGTATTTACCAGTGGTCTATACAGGTTTAATTAAACAGTGTCCTATACAGGTTTAAATAGTATTTACCAGTGTTCTATACAGGTTTAAATAGTATTTACCAGTGTTCTATACAGGTTTCAATAGTATTTACCAGTGTTCTATACCGGTTTAAATAGTATTTACCAGTGTTCTATACAGGTTTAAATAGTATTGACCAGTATTCTATACAGGTTTAAATAGTATTTACCAGTGTCCTATACAGGTTTAAATAGTATTTACCAGTGTTCTATACAGGTTTAAATAGTATTTACCAGTGTTCTATACAGGTTTAAATAGTATTGACCAGTGTTCTATACAGGTTTCAATAGTATTGACCAGTGTTCTATACAGGTTTAAATAGTATTGACCAGTGTTCTATACAGGTTTAAATAGTATTTACCAGTGTTCTATACAGGTTTAAATAGTATTGACCAGTGTTCTATACAGGTTTCAATAGTATTGACCAGTGTTCTATACAGGTTTCAATAGTATTTACCAGTGTTCTATACAGGTTTAAATAGTATTGACCAGTGTTCTATACAGGTTTAAATAGTATTGACCAGTGTTCTATACAGGTTTAAATAGTATTGACCAGTGTTCTATACAGGTTTAAATAGTATTGACCAGTGTTCTATACAGGTTTAAATAGTATTTACCAGTGGTCTATACAGGTTTAATTAAACAGTGTCCTATACAGGTTTAAATAGTATTTACCAGTGTTCTATACAGGTTTCAATAGTATTTACCAGTGTTCTATACAGGTTTAAATAGTATTTACCAGTGTTCTATACAGGTTTAAATAGTATTGACCAGTATTCTATACAGGTTTAAATAGTATTTACCAGTGTCCTATACAGGTTTCAATAGTATTGACCAGTGTTCTATACAGGTTTAAATAGTATTTACCAGTATTCTATACAGGTTTAAATAGTATTTACCAGTGTTCTATACAGGTTTAAATAGTATTTACCAGTGTTCTATACAGGTTTCAATAGTATTGACCAGTGTTCTATACAGGTTTAAATAGTATTTACCAGTGTTCTATACAGGTTTAAATAAACAGTGTCCTATACAAGTTTAAATAGTATTTACCAGTGTTCTATACAGGTTTAAATAGTATTTACCAGTGTTCTATACAGGTTTAAATAGTATTGACCAGTATTCTATACAGGTTTAAATAGTATTTACCAGTGTCCTATACAGGTTTAAATAGTATTTACCAGTGTTCTATACAGGTTTAAATAGTATTGACCAGTATTCTATACAGGTTTAAATAGTATTTACCAGTGTCCTATACAGGTTTAAATAGTATTTACCAGTGTTCTATACAGGTTTAAATAGAATTTACCAGTGTTCTATACAGGTTTAAATAGTATTGACCAGTGTTCTATACAGGTTTCAATAGTATTGACCAGTGTTCTATACAGGTTTAAATAGTATTTACCAGTATTCTATACAGGTTTAAATAGTATTTACCAGTGTTCTATACAGGTTTAAATAGTATTTACCAGTGTTCTATACAGGTTTCAATAGTATTGACCAGTGTTCTATACAGGTTTAAATAGTATTTACCAGTGTTCTATACAGGTTTAAATAAACAGTGTCCTATACAGGTTTAAATAGTATTTACCAGTGTTCTATACAGGTTTAAATAGTATTGACCAGTGTCCTATACAGGTTTAAATAGTATTTACCAGTGTTCTATACAGGTTTAAATAGTATTTACCAGTGTTCTATACAGGTTTAAATAGTATTTACCAGTGTTCTATAGAGGTTTAAATAGTATTTACCAGTGTTCTATACAGGTTTAAATAGTATTTGCCAGTGTTCTATACAGGTTTAAATAGTATTTACAAGTATTCTATACAGGTTTAAATAGTATTTACCAGTGTTCTATACAGGTTTAAATAGTATTTACCAGTGTCCTATACGGGTTTAAATAGTATTTACCAGTGTTCTATACAGTTTTAAATAGTATTGACCAGTGTCCTATACAGGTTTAATTAAACAGTGTCCTATACAGGTTTAAATAGTATTTACCAGTGTTCTATACAGGTTTAAATAGTATTTACCAGTGTTCTATACAGGTTTAAATAGTATTTACCAGTGTCCTATTCAGGTGTCAATAGTATTTACCAGTGTCCTATTCAGGTTTAAATAGTATGTACCAGTGTTCTATACAGGTTTAAATAGTATGTACCAGTGTTCTATACAGGTTTAAATAGTATTTACCAGTGTTCTATACAGGTTTAAATAGTATTTACCAGTGTTCTATACAGGTTTAAATAGTATTTACCAGTGTCCTATACAGGTTTAAATAGTATTGACCAGTGTTCTATACAGGTTTAAATAGTACTGACCAGTGTTCTATACAGGTTTAAATAGTACTTACCAGTGTTCTATACAGGTTTAAATAGTATTTACCAGTGTTCTATTCAGGTTTAAATAGTATTTACCAGTGTTCTATACAGGTTTAAATAGTATTTACCAGTGTCCTATACAGGTTTAAATAGTATTTACCAGTGTTCTATACAGTTTTAAATAGTATTGACCAGTGTCCTATACAGGTTTAATTAAACAGTGTCCTATACAGGTTTAAATAGTATTTACCAGTGTTCTATACAGGTTTAAATAGTACTTACCACAGTTCTATACAGGTTTAAATAGTATTGACCAGTGTTCTATACAGGTTTAAATAGTATTTACCAGTGTTCTATACAGGTTTAAATAGTATTGACCAGTGTCATATAAAGTTTAAATAGTAATTACCAGTGTTCTATACAGGTTTAAATAGTATGTACCAGTGTCCTATACAGGTTTAAATAGTATTTACGAGTGTCCTATACAGGTTTAAATAGTATTTACCAGTGTTCTATACAGGTTTAAATAGTATGTACCAGTGTCCTATACAGGTTTAAATAGTATTTACCAGTGGTCTATACAGGTTTAATTAAACAGTGTCCTATACAGGTTTAAATAGTATTTACCAGTGTTCTATACAGGTTTAAATAGTATTTACCAGTGTTCTATACAGGTTTCAATAGTATTTACCAGTGTTCGATACCGGTTTAAATAGTATTTACCAGTGTTCTATACAGGTTTAAATAGTATTGACCAGTATTCTATACAGGTTTAAATAGTATTTACCAGTGTCCTATACAGGTTTAAATAGTATTTACCAGTGTTCTATACAGGTTTAAATAGTATTTACCAGTGTTCTATACAGGTTTAAATAGTATTGACCAGTGTTCTATACAGGTTTCAATAGTATTGACCAGTGTTCTATACAGGTTTAAATAGTATTGACCAGTGTTCTATACAGGTTTAAATAGTATTTACCAGTGTTCTATACAGGTTTAAATAGTATTGACCAGTGTTCTATACAGGTTTCAATAGTATTGACCAGTGTTCTATACAGGTTTAAATAGTATTGACCAGTGTTCTATACAGGTTTAAATAAACAGTGTCCTATACAGGTTTAAATAGTATTTACCAGTGTTCTATACAGGTTTAAATAGTATTGACCAGTGTTCTATACAGGTTTCAATAGTATTTACCAGTGTTCTATACAGGTTTAAATAGTATTGACCAGTGTTCTATACAGGTTTAAATAGTATTGACCAGTGTTCTATACAGGTTTAAATAGTATTGACCAGTGTTCTATACAGGTTTAAATAGTATTTACCAGTGGTCTATACAGGTTTAATTAAACAGTGTCCTATACAGGTTTAAATAGTATTTACCAGTGTTCTATACAGGTTTCAATAGTATTTACCAGTGTTCTATACAGGTTTAAATAGTATTTACCAGTGTTCTATACAGGTTTAAATAGTATTGACCAGTATTCTATACAGGTTTAAATAGTATTTACCAGTGTCCTATACAGGTTTCAATAGTATTGACCAGTGTTCTATACAGGTTTAAATAGTATTTACCAGTATTCTATACAGGTTTAAATAGTATTTACCAGTGTTCTATACAGGTTTAAATAGTATTTACCAGTGTTCTATACAGGTTTCAATAGTATTGACCAGTGTTCTATACAGGTTTAAATAGTATTTACCAGTGTTCTATACAGGTTTAAATAAACAGTGTCCTATACAGGTTTAAATAGTATTTACCAGTGTTCTATACAGGTTTAAATAGTATTTACCAGTGTTCTATACAGGTTTCAATAGTATTTACCAGTGTTCTATACAGGTTTAAATAGTATTTACCAGTGTTCTATACAGGTTTAAATAGTATTGACCAGTATTCTATACAGGTTTAAATAGTATTTACCAGTGTCCTATACAGGTTTAAATAGTATTTACCAGTGTTCTATACAGGTTTAAATAGTATTTACCAGTGTTCTATACAGGTTTAAATAGTATTGACCAGTGTTCTATACAGGTTTCAATAGTATTGACCAGTGTTCTATACAGGTTTAAATAGTATTTACCAGTATTCTATACAGGTTTAAATAGTATTTACCAGTGTTCTATACAGGTTTAAATAGTATTTACCAGTGTTCTATACAGGTTTCAATAGTATTGACCAGTGTTCTATACAGGTTTAAATAGTATTTACCAGTGTTCTATACAGGTTTAAATAAACAGTGTCCTATACAGGTTTAAATAGTATTTACCAGTGTTCTATACAGGTTTAAATAGTATTGACCAGTGTCCTATACAGGTTTAAATAGTATTTACCAGTGTTCTATACAGGTTTAAATAGTATTTACCAGTGTTCTATACAGGTTTAAATAGTATTTACCAGTGTTCTATAGAGGTTTAAATAGTATTTACCAGTGTTCTATACAGGTTTAAATAGTATTTGCCAGTGTTCTATACAGGTTTAAATAGTATTTACCAGTATTCTATACAGGTTTAAATAGTATTTACCAGTGTTCTATACAGGTTTCAATAGTATTTACCAGTGTCCTATACGGGTTTAAATAGTATTTACCAGTGTTCTATACAGTTTTAAATAGTATTGACCAGTGTCCTATACAGGTTTAATTAAACAGTGTCCTATACAGGTTTAAATAGTATTTACCAGTGTTCTATACAGGTTTAAATAGTATTTACCAGTGTTCTATACAGGTTTAAATAGTATTTACCAGTGTCCTATTCAGGTGTCAATAGTATTTACCAGTGTCCTATTCAGGTTTAAATAGTATGTACCAGTGTTCTATACAGGTTTAAATAGTATGTACCAGTGTTCTATACAGGTTTAAATAGTATTTACCAGTGTTCTATACAGGTTTCAATAGTATTGACCAGTGTTCTATACAGGTTTAAATAGTATTTACCAGTGTTCTATACAGGTTTAAATAAACAGTGTCCTATACAGGTTTAAATAGTATTTACCAGTGTTCTATACAGGTTTAAATAGTATTTACCAGTGTTCTATACAGGTTTCAATAGTATTTACCAGTGTTCTATACAGGTTTAAATAGTATTTACCAGTGTTCTATACAGGTTTAAATAGTATTGACCAGTATTCTATACAGGTTTAAATAGTATTTACCAGTGTCCTATACAGGTTTAAATAGTATTTACCAGTGTTCTATACAGGTTTAAATAGTATTTACCAGTGTTCTATACAGGTTTAAATAGTATTGACCAGTGTTCTATACAGGTTTCAATAGTATTGACCAGTGTTCTATACAGGTTTAAATAGTATTTACCAGTATTCTATACAGGTTTAAATAGTATTTACCAGTGTTCTATACAGGTTTAAATAGTATTTACCAGTGTTCTATACAGGTTTCAATAGTATTGACCAGTGTTCTATACAGGTTTAAATAGTATTTACCAGTGTTCTATACAGGTTTAAATAAACAGTGTCCTATACAGGTTTAAATAGTATTTACCAGTGTTCTATACAGGTTTAAATAGTATTGACCAGTGTCCTATACAGGTTTAAATAGTATTTACCAGTGTTCTATACAGGTTTAAATAGTATTTACCAGTGTTCTATACAGGTTTAAATAGTATTTACCAGTGTTCTATAGAGGTTTAAATAGTATTTACCAGTGTTCTATACAGGTTTAAATAGTATTTGCCAGTGTTCTATACAGGTTTAAATAGTATTTACCAGTATTCTATACAGGTTTAAATAGTATTTACCAGTGTTCTATACAGGTTTCAATATTATTTACCAGTGTCCTATACGGGTTTAAATAGTATTTACCAGTGTTCTATACAGTTTTAAATAGTATTGACCAGTGTCCTATACAGGTTTAATTAAACAGTGTCCTATACAGGTTTAAATAGTATTTACCAGTGTTCTATACAGGTTTAAATAGTATTTACCAGTGTTCTATACAGGTTTAAATAGTATTTACCAGTGTCCTATTCAGGTGTCAATAGTATTTACCAGTGTCCTATTCAGGTTTAAATAGTATGTACCAGTGTTCTATACAGGTTTAAATAGTATGTACCAGTGTTCTATACAGGTTTAAATAGTATTTACCAGTGTTCTATACAGGTTTAAATAGTATTTACCAGTGTTCTATACAGGTTTAAATAGTATTTACCAGTGTCCTATACAGGTTTAAATAGTATTGACCAGTGTTCTATACAGGTTTAAATAGTACTGACCAGTGTTCTATACAGGTTTAAATAGTACTTACCAGTGTTCTATACAGGTTTAAATAGTATTTACCAGTGTTCTATTCAGGTTTAAATAGTATTTACCAGTGTTCTATACAGGTTTAAATACTATTTACCAGTGTCCTATACAGGTTTAAATAGTATTTACCAGTGTTCTATACAGTTTTAAATAGTATTGACCAGTGTCCTATACAGGTTTAATTAAACAGTGTCCTATACAGGTTTAAATAGTATTTACCAGTGTTCTATACAGGTTTAAATAGTACTTACCAGAGTTCTATACAGGTTTAAATAGTATTGACCAGTGTTCTATACAGGTTTAAATAGTATTTACCAGTGTTCTATACAGGTTTAAATAGTATTGACCAGTGTCATATAAAGTTTAAATAGTAATTACCAGTGTTCTATACAGGTTTAAATAGTATGTACCAGTGTCCTATACAGGTTTAAATAGTATTTACGAGTGTCCTATACAGGTTTAAATAGTATTTACCAGTGTTCTATACAGGTTTAAATAGTATGTACCAGTGTCCTATACAGGTTTAAATAGTATTTACCAGTGGTCTATACAGGTTTAATTAAACAGTGTCCTATACAGGTTTAAATAGTATTTACCAGTGTTCTATACAGGTTTAAATAGTATTTACCAGTGTTCTATACAGGTTTCAATAGTATTTACCAGTGTTCTATACAGGTTTAAATAGTATTTACCAGTGTTCTATACAGGTTTAAATAGTATTGACCAGTATTCTATACAGGTTTAAATAGTATTTACCAGTGTCCTATACAGGTTTAAATAGTATTTACCAGTGTTCTATACAGGTTTAAATAGTATTTACCAGTGTTCTATACAGGTTTAAATAGTATTGACCAGTGTTCTATACAGGTTTCAATAGTATTGACCAGTGTTCTATACAGGTTTAAATAGTATTGACCAGTGTTCTATACAGGTTTAAATAGTATTTACCAGTGTTCTATACAGGTTTAAATAGTATTGACCAGTGTTCTATACAGGTTTCAATAGTATTGACCAGTGTTCTATACAGGTTTAAATAGTATTGACCAGTGTTCTATACAGGTTTAAATAAACAGTGTCCTATACAGGTTTAAATAGTATTTACCAGTGTTCTATACAGGTTTAAATAGTATTGACCAGTGTTCTATACAGGTTTCAATAGTATTTACCAGTGTTCTATACAGGTTTAAATAGTATTGACCAGTGTTCTATACAGGTTTAAATAGTATTGACCAGTGTTCTATACAGGTTTAAATAGTATTGACCAGTGTTCTATACAGGTTTAAATAGTATTTACCAGTGGTCTATACAGGTTTAATTAAACAGTGTCCTATACAGGTTTAAATAGTATTTACCAGTGTTCTATACAGGTTTCAATAGTATTTACCAGTGTTCTATACAGGTTTAAATAGTATTTACCAGTGTTCTATACAGGTTTCAATAGTATTTACCAGTGTTCTATACAGGTTTAAATAGTATTTACCAGTGTTCTATACAGGTTTAAATAGTATTGACCAGTGTTCTATACAGGTTTAAATAGTATTTACCAGTGTCCTATACAGGTTTAAATAGTATTTACCAGTGTTCTATACAGGTTTAAATAGTATTTACCAGTGTTCTATACAGGTTTAAATAGTATTGACCAGTGTTCTATACAGGTTTCAATAGTATTGACCAGTGTTCTATACAGGTTTAAATAGTATTTACCAGTATTCTATACAGGTTTAAATAGTATTTACCAGTGTTCTATACAGGTTTAAATAGTATTTACCAGTGTTCTATACAGGTTTCAATAGTATTGACCAGTGTTCTATACAGGTTTAAATAGTATTTACCAGTGTTCTATACAGGTTTAAATAAACAGTGTCCTATACAGGTTTAAATAGTATTTACCAGTGTTCTATACAGGTTTAAATAGTATTTACCAGTGTCCTATACAGGTTTAAATAGTATTTACCAGTGTTCTATACAGGTTTAAATAGTATTTACCAGTGTTCTATACAGGTTTAAATAGTATTTACCAGTGTTCTATAGAGGTTTAAATAGTATTTACCAGTGTTCTATACAGGTTTAAATAGTATTTGCCAGTGTTCTATACAGGTTTAAATAGTATTTACCAGTATTCTATACAGGTTTAAATAGTATTTACCAGTGTTCTATACAGGTTTCAATAGTATTTACCAGTGTCCTATACGGGTTTAAATAGTATTTACCAGTGTTCTATACAGTTTTAAATAGTATTGACCAGTGTACTATACAGGTTTAATTAAACAGTGTCCTATACAGGTTTAAATAGTATTTACCAGTGTTCTATACAGGTTTAAATAGTATTTACCAGTGTTCTATACAGGTTTAAATAGTATTTACCAGTGTCCTATTCAGGTGTCAATAGTATTTACCAGTGTCCTATTCAGGTTTAAATAGTATGTACCAGTGTTCTATACAGGTTTAAATAGTATGTACCAGTGTTCTATACAGGTTTAAATAGTATTTACCAGTGTTCTATACAGGTTTAAATAGTATTTACCAGTGTTCTATACAGGTTTAAATAGTATTTACCAGTGTCCTATACAGGTTTAAATAGTATTGACCAGTGTTCTATACAGGTTTAAATAGTACTGACCAGTGTTCTATACAGGTTTAAATAGTACTTACCAGTGTTCTATACAGGTTTAAATAGTATTTACCAGTGTTCTATTCAGGTTTAAATAGTATTTACCAGTGTTCTATACAGGTTTAAATACTATTTACCAGTGTCCTATACAGGTTTAAATAGTATTTACCAGTGTTCTATACAGTTTTAAATAGTATTGACCAGTGTCCTATACAGGTTTAATTAAACAGTGTCCTATACAGGTTTAAATAGTATTTACCAGTGTTCTATACAGGTTTAAATAGTACTTACCAGAGTTCTATACAGGTTTAAATAGTATTGACCAGTGTTCTATACAGGTTTAAATAGTATTTACCAGTGTTCTATACAGGTTTAAATAGTATTGACCAGTGTCATATAAAGTTTAAATAGTAATTACCAGTGTTCTATACAGGTTTAAATAGTATGTACCAGTGTCCTATACAGGTTTAAATAGTATTTACGAGTGTCCTATACAGGTTTAAATAGTATTTACCAGTGTTCTATACAGGTTTAAATAGTATGTACCAGTGTCCTATACAGGTTTAAATAGTATTTACCAGTGGTCTATACAGGTTTAATTAAACAGTGTCCTATACAGGTTTAAATAGTATTTACCAGTGTTCTATACAGGTTTAAATAGTATTTACCAGTGTTCTATACAGGTTTCAATAGTATTTACCAGTGTTCTATACAGGTTTAAATAGTATTTACCAGTGTTCTATACAGGTTTAAATAGTATTGACCAGTATTCTATACAGGTTTAAATAGTATTTACCAGTGTCCTATACAGGTTTAAATAGTATTTACCAGTGTTCTATACAGGTTTAAATAGTATTTACCAGTGTTCTATACAGGTTTAAATAGTATTGACCAGTGTTCTATACAGGTTTCAATAGTATTGACCAGTGTTCTATACAGGTTTAAATAGTATTGACCAGTGTTCTATACAGGTTTAAATAGTATTTACCAGTGTTCTATACAGGTTTAAATAGTATTGACCAGTGTTCTATACAGGTTTCAATAGTATTGACCAGTGTTCTATACAGGTTTAAATAGTATTGACCAGTGTTCTATACAGGTTTAAATAAACAGTGTCCTATACAGGTTTAAATAGTATTTACCAGTGTTCTATACAGGTTTAAATAGTATTGACCAGTGTTCTATACAGGTTTCAATAGTATTTACCAGTGTTCTATACAGGTTTCAATAGTATTGACCAGTGTTCTATACAGGTTTAAATAGTATTGACCAGTGTTCTATACAGGTTTAAATAGTATTGACCAGTGTTCTATACAGGTTTAAATAGTATTTACCAGTGGTCTATACAGGTTTAATTAAACAGTGTCCTATACAGGTTTAAATAGTATTTACCAGTGTTCTATACAGGTTTCAATAGTATTTACCAGTGTTCTATACAGGTTTAAATAGTATTTACCAGTGTTCTATACAGGTTTAAATAGTATTGACCAGTATTCTATACAGGTTTAAATAGTATTTACCAGTGTCCTATACAGGTTTCAATAGTATTGACCAGTGTTCTATACAGGTTTAAATAGTATTTACCAGTATTCTATACAGGTTTAAATAGTATTTACCAGTGTTCTATACAGGTTTAAATAGTATTTACCAGTGTTCTATACAGGTTTCAATAGTATTGACCAGTGTTCTATACAGGTTTAAATAGTATTTACCAGTGTTCTATACAGGTTTAAATAAACAGTGTCCTATACAGGTTTAAATAGTATTTACCAGTGTTCTATACAGGTTTAAATAGTATTTACCAGTGTTCTATACAGGTTTCAATAGTATTTACCAGTGTTCTATACAGGTTTAAATAGTATTTACCAGTGTTCTATACAGGTTTAAATAGTATTGACCAGTATTCTATACAGGTTTAAATAGTATTTACCAGTGTCCTATACAGGTTTAAATAGTATTTACCAGTGTTCTATACAGGTTTAAATAGTATTTACCAGTGTTCTATACAGGTTTAAATAGTATTGACCAGTGTTCTATACAGGTTTCAATAGTATTGACCAGTGTTCTATACAGGTTTAAATAGTATTTACCAGTATTCTATACAGGTTTAAATAGTATTTACCAGTGTTCTATACAGGTTTAAATAGTATTTACCAGTGTTCTATACAGGTTTCAATAGTATTGACCAGTGTTCTCTACAGGTTTAAATAGTATTTACCAGTGTTCTATACAGGTTTAAATAAACAGTGTCCTATACAGGTTTAAATAGTATTTACCAGTGTTCTATACAGGTTTAAATAGTATTGACCAGTGTCCTATACAGGTTTAAATAGTATTTACCAGTGTTCTATACAGGTTTAAATAGTATTTACCAGTGTTCTATACAGGTTTAAATAGTATTTACCAGTGTTCTATAGAGGTTTAAATAGTATTTACCAGTGTTCTATACAGGTTTAAATAGTATTTGCCAGTGTTCTATACAGGTTTAAATAGTATTTACCAGTATTCTATACAGGTTTAAATAGTATTTACCAGTGTTCTATACAGGTTGAAATAGTATTTACCAGTGTCCTATACAGGTTTAAATAGTATTTACCAGTGTTCTATACAGTTTTAAATAGTATTGACCAGTGTCCTATACAGGTTTAATTAAACAGTGTCCTATACAGGTTTAAATAGTATTTACCAGTGTTCTATACAGGTTTAAATAGTATTTACCAGTGTTCTATACAGGTTTAAATAGTATTTACCAGTGTCCTATTCAGGTGTCAATAGTATTTACCAGTGTCCTATTCAGGTTTAAATAGTATGTACCAGTGTTCTATACAGGTTTAAATAGTATGTACCAGTGTTCTATACAGGTTTAAATAATATTTACCAGTGTTCTATACAGGTTTAAATAGTATTGACCAGTGTTCTATACAGGTTTAAATAGTATGTACCAGTGTTCTATACAGGTTTAAATAGTACTTACCAGTGTTCTATACAGGTTTAAATAGTATTGACCAGTGTTCTATACAGGTTTAAATAGGGTTTACCAGTGTTCTATACAGGTTTAAATAGTGTTTACCAGTGTTCTATACAGGTTTAAATAGTGTTTACCAGTGTTCTATACAGGTTTAAATAGTGTTTACCAGTGTTCTATACAGGTTTAAATAGTATTTACCAGTGTCTCCACAACCTGCAGAGCAACAGTCAAGCGTTTGCTGCTCTCTAGTGGTGATTCTGGCTCCACTATCATTCTCCATGTGTTGCCATTTGAAAGGTTTCTTATTCATGAAAGACCTTCATTTATCTGATTGTTTGATTGTCAAAATCAAATAAGTATTTCTGATCATCGTAAGGGTTGCAAAATTCCTTGAACTTTCAATAAATTCACTGGTTTTCCTGAAATCCCGGTTGGAGGATTCATGGAATCAGGAGGGAATAAGCAGGAAATGCCGTACATCCAACCAGGATTTCTGAAAAACCAGGACATGTGTTTAAAGTTCCTGGATTTTTGCAACCCTAGTCATCATAACGATGTTTTGTTTAGCATTATAAATTAACCCCACAGTATTGCGAGCATCATGAAGATATGCTTCTAGTTTACAATATACCATATTCTGGAGAACACCGCCATACTTTTTGAAAAGGCTCAGATAAGGTTATTGTTTTTCCGGCCTTCCGAGTGGCGCAGCAGTCTAAAGCGCTAGAAGCGTCACTACAGACCCGGGTTCGATCCCAAGGTGCGTCGCAGCTGGCTGCAACTGGGAGACCATTGAGGCGGCGCACAGTTGGCTCAGCGTCGTCTGGGTAAGGGGAGGGTTTGACTGTCCATGACTGTCCTCCTTTTGGATGTCCTTGTCCCATCGCGCTCTAGCGACTCCTTGTGGCGGACCGGGCGCATGCACGCTGACTTCAGTTGCCAGCTGTATGGTGTTTTCTCCGACACATTGGTGTGGCTGCCTTCCAGGTTAAGTGAGCAGTGTATCAAGAAGCAGTGTGGCTTGGCGGGGTCGTGTTTCGGAGGACGCATAGCTCTCGACCTTTCGCCTCTCCCGAGTCCGTACGGGAGTTGCAGCGATGGGACAAGACTGTAACTACCAATTGGATATCACGAAAAAGGAGTATTTAAAAATAAAAAAATACGTATTATCTTCAAGGAAGCTAAGATCCTTTGATGTCTGCCTAAAAATGCTCTATATGTTTCATAACAGTGTTTTGGCTAGTGTCCTGTTCTACAGTGTGATCTGCTGGGGGTAACATCACAACGGATGATGCTAACAAGTTGAACAAAATCATAAAGAAAGCTGGTTCTACCATCTGCACCCACCAGGACAATGTAGAGCCCATTCTGGATAAGCAGATCTTCAAGATGCTCAATAGCATAGAGACCAACACCAGCCACGGTATCTGTTTGGAGCAACGCAGTGCAATGGCAGACAGATTTATATTAGCTATGAGAAAACAGAATGTTTCCGCAGATCCTTATGCTATGAGAGGCTTTTTAACATATTTATTTTTTTAAATATCCATTGATGATGTCTTGTTTGTGTATTTATTGGTGTTGTACTGTATGTATTAGCTGTTGCAACAACATTTTCCCTTTGAGGGATTATTAAAGTACTATTTTATCTAAACTGACCCTATAGGATCCTAACAGATTAATCACGCAATACTATACCTATACCATCAATGGTTAATTATACAACAACAATATTCTTGTAATAAATGCTTTGTTTCACTGTAAGACAGAATTTGTTGAAATGTGGATTTTGCGAACAGATGTTTTTATTTTCAACACAATATCACATTCATACCCAAAGTCACAACCTGGTCTCAGAGCATTTCGTATTGTTCTGTACGTCAATCCGAGACAGTCCATTTAATATGAGATGTTACATTTCCTATGGTATGTATTAATTTCATATTTCATATGATATACAATATGTTACGGATTGGCAAAACGTAAAATATGTTAAGAATTTGCTAAACATATATGTTACCAATTCCAATTTAGCTAGGTGGCTAACGCTAATATTAGCTAGCTGGCTAACGTTAGCTAGGCTAGGGGTTAGGGTTAAGGTTAGGAGTCAGAATAAAGGGTTAATGTTAGGGGAAGGTTTAGCAAAAAAAGGTCAAGCTTAGGGTCAGCTAACATGCTAAGTAGCTAAAAGTAGTAAGTAGTCGAAAAGTTGCTAATTACCTGAAATGCTAAAGTTGTACGTGATGAGATTCAAACATGCAACCTTTTGGGTTGCTAGATGTTCACGTTATACACCTACCCATCCACCCCGACCAACCACCCTCTTTTGTTTTTACCTTAAGTAACCTTCTGTGTTATGTAACCATCCCAAACATAACATAACATACTAATTTGTGTCCCGGATTTCCATTTATTATGTTACGTGTAGTCTATGAGACCAGGCTGAAAGACATAGCAAACACCATGTCTCTTTTAACAGGAAGAAGTGAACAAGACTATAGGCATAATGGCCGACAGCTTGCCTCAGTCTCTACCACTCTGCTGGTCATTGTCTCCGTCCTTTCGTCTGGACTTTCATGAGAAAACAAGCGCTGTGGAGGCCAGGATAGTGACTCTGCTCATAGTTGAACTGGGTCTCCTCCGTTTTGCATATGACACAACTATTGAGACTGTTTTCTACGTTATTAATGCACTGTTGTATTTTTTCTTCAGCAGGGCACAATGTCTGCCCAGAAGTTTTGTAAGCAACTTTATTTTGGACCGTTGATGTTCACAATGCATTCTGGGAACATAACAGATGTTGACTGAGTTTAGCAAGTAAAAGCATGAACTAGCAAGAATAAGGCGGTGATCTCTGCGATTCGCTTTCAAAATAAAAGACCTGCGATGAAACTGGTACAAAATGATACAAATGTTTGAAATGCATACCAAACGTGTAGTAGTAAATGCCATGCTAAACAGAGTTACTTTTTAGGCCAATTGCAATAATTAGTGGGACTGTTTTACCGCCAGGTGATCTCTCATTAAACCGTCAATACAGGCTAAGATCACACGCACAGCGGATCTCAGTTGCAATCATTATTGGCCACCATATTACCGCTCCTGCTTAAGCAAGGTCATGTTAACTTAAAACCTGCTAGTTGAGCAGACTATTGCAGATTCATCTGTTTGACAATCCTTCCATGCAACTAAAATAAAGTATTTCTTGGTTTACCACGACAAATCTACTCTGGCAATTTACCTTACACATTTTAAACATTGAAAACTCATTAGTGATCACCTACAAATGTTTAGTTTATGTTTATCCATTCATTACAACTTGGCTTAATGAAATAGGACTATGGTCATTTCTTCCCAAGAGTGAAAAATATATTATTCCTGAACTGTCCACATTTGAAATTTGAAACTGAATCAAGCCATTCAGGATTGTCTTATATTTTTTATTCAAACAAAAATGTAGTCTAATAAAGTTAATTTCAGTGGCAGAAATTATATTTTATGTTATTAAATTATAAAACACAAAATAATAGTTCTGATATCAATAATGCCACAGATGTTGAGATACTGCATTGGCTTAGGTTGAAATCAAATGTTTGATATACACTCCATTATTACTATGAGTATTTTAAATTCATTCATTAAAAGCCTTCTTCTCGATGCTCAAATAGGTCGTCATTCATAAGGGCATCACGGAATATGTGAAAAGTCAGAAGTGAGCTTAATGGATACCACTGTACCCTAAGCCTGTATGTGCACTAAATAAGCCCCTTTTATGATTTTATGGTTTTAAAAAAAATCAGATTTATTGACAACCAAACATTGACATTTCATTCGTAAACAGTCAATATAACATAATAAAAATAAAAATAAATCACTTGCACATCTGAGTTGCAGGTGTGTGGGATTCATTTGATTACATTTAAGAAAAGAGAAACCAGCACCCTGATCTTGGTAATGTTGGCAGGAAAGTATCATGACACAAGGCGAGACCCAAATGCAGACACAATAGGCAGATGGTTGGAGTTTAAGATGTTAATTAAATCCAAAGGGAATAGGCAAGAGAATGGTCGTGGACAGGCAAAAGGTCATAACCAGATCAGAGTCCAGGTGGTACAGAGTGGCAGGCCAGGCAAGCAGAGCAGGCAGAATGGTCAGGGTGGCGGTAACAGATTCCAGAACAGGCAAGGGTCAAAACCAGGAGGACTATAAAAAGGAGAAAAGGCGATGCAGGAAAACCGGGAAAACCCACTGGTAGGCTTGGACATACAAGACGAACTGGCACAGAGTGACAGGGTCATTGTATCCTTCACGCTGTAGAAGGCCAGAGTACCCGACTTGTGATCCAGGTACACTCCTACTCTGGAGGAGTGAGGACACGATACTTTAGTCTCAACATTATTGTGTATGAAACAATAACCACCACTAAAGCACCGTAAACTCCAGGACTTGTCATTGTGTCCAAATCTGGAGGCAAAATCCCTTCCTGTTCTTCCGATATCTTTATATGATCAAATCAAATGTTATTGGTCACATACACATAGCTAGCTTTTGATCCACGCGAGTGTGGCATGCTCTGGTGTGACGCACGCCAAAGAAAGACTGCATCTGTAGGAATAGTTTCCTGGACACATATTAGGCCTATAGGTTTCATTCAGATTAGTGCATTTGGACATTTTCTAGGCAACTGCAGTTCTGTACAGGATATCCAGCTATGGAAACCAAAACTCCATAAAGAATTCCATAGAGAACTCCATAGAGAACTCCATAAAGAACTCCATAACGAACTCCATAAAGAACTCCATAGAGAACTCCATAGAGAACTCCATAGAGTACTCCATAAAGAACTCCATAACGAACTCCATAAAGAATTCCATAGAGAACTCCATAAAGAACTCCATAAAGAACTCCATAACGAACTCCATAAAGAACTGCATAAAGAACTGCATAAAGAACTCCATAAAGAACTCCATAGAGAACTCCATAGAGAACTCCATAGAGAACTCCATAAAGAACTCCATAGAGAACTCCGTAAAGAACTCCATAGAGAACTCTATAGAGAACTCCATAGAGAACTCCATAAAATCACCCCTTAGTATTTTTTGTATTTTAGTATTATTTAACATTTTGGTATCATTTCCACCCACCTGTAGTGGAGATTATTGTCCATTCTTCTGTAAGGAAGTTTTCTAGTTTCTCTCTCAGCTAAAACACAGCCTCACTCGCATCTTCAAAGCACTGATGAGGATAGTCAATGAGGCTGGATACATCTGAAGGTGCACTGTGACTGGAGAGAGACTGATAACCCTGGAGAGAAGGGGAGAGAGACAGAGAGAAAGGGAGATGGAGAGAAATAGCGAGACAGACACATGAACACAGACAGACAGAACAGATTGAGAGCCTCTAACAAGGCAGTATAGTTAGCTGAAGGAAATGGATGTGATCATGTGTGTGTGAGAGCTGCTCCAGCTCAGCACTTCTCCTACTCATTAGCTCAGCTATCTCCTACTCCAGGAGTCTTTCAGCCCAACCTTCTCCTTGTTTCTGACCAGCTCCTTTTAGCTCAGAGCGCCTTCTCTCAATGGAGCAGATCAGCTCAGTAAAGACCCTCTCATTGTCCTCCACTGCTGCCTGTGCAGAGTGCTGTCAGGACAGAGATAGAGAAGAGAAAGGCTCCATGTTAAGCAGTTCATTCCCTCTAAGTTGGAGCCCAGACAGCCTGTTCCATAGCCTGAAATCCACAACCTGTTTTGTGCTAACATTCATGTTTGACATGACAAGGAGTGGCAAGCAGTGGAATGTTAGCACAAACATTTTGTAATACCCAGGCTACCTGTTCCCCACAGTGGGGCTCGGTGGGATCGGAGAGTGTGCTCGCTCTCTCACTCTAACCACCATCGCTGTAAATAAGGTCAATATTTTGATTAGTGTTATAAAATGTTGATTGTATTGATGAATAACATTGTCTTAATATTCTAATATGTGGGCTGGATTATTCAAAATAATAATGAGTTATCTTCAGAGAATATTGATAGTAGATATTCATTATTCTCTACTGCCACTGAAATTGGTAACTTGTGAATATTAAAATACATAACTCAATTCATAGTTTAGTAGTTTCTTATATCATCATATCCTCATAACATGTATCCTTACAAATATGACAATTAACATAATTGCCACATCTTATTTATTGAGGACAATCCCCTACAGACGTCTGTTTGTATCTAGCTCCTAGGCAATATGATACCACAATATCACAGAGCGTATACCTAAACACTCAACATGTATTCTCAATACTAAACACTGACATGTCTCTCATGACAATCAAATGCCTAGCTGGTGTGTTTGTTCTGCTGCCAGGCCTGGCTGACAGGAAAAGGAAATTATGCGTCTCCTCTGGTCCGTAATACTGTCCTCACATTGACAGACTCCACAGCCTGTTGGAGTTCCTTCTGCTCCTTCTCTCTCTCTTGGATTCTCTGCTCGACTTCCTGCTGACTCATCCCCAGCTGACTCTTCCAAATCAAATCAAATCAAAATGTATTTGTCACATACACATGGTTAGCAGATGTTAATGCGAGTGTATCGAAATGCTTGTGCTTCTAGTTCCAACCATGCAGTAATATCTAACAAGTAATCTAACAATTTCACAACAACTACAAAATACACACAAGTGTAAAGGAATGAATAAGAATATGTACATAAAAATATATGGATGAGCGATGGCCGAACGGCATAGGCAAGATGCAGTAGATGGTATAGAGTACAGTATATACATATGAGATGAGTAATGTAGGGTATGTAAACATTATATAAAGTGGCATTGTTTAAAGTGGTGAGTGATACATTTATTACATCCAATTTATTATTATTAAAGTAGCTAGAGATTGAGTCACTATGTTGGCAGCAGCCACTCAATGTTAGTGATGGCTGTTTAACAGTCTGATGGCCTTGAGATAGAAGCTATTTTTCAGTCTCTCAGTCCCTGCTTTGATGCACCTGTATTGACCTCGCATTCTGGATGATAGTGGGGTGAACAGGCAGTGGCTCGGGTGGTTGTTGTCCTTGATGATCTTTTTGGCCTTCCTGTGACATTGGGTGGTGTAGGTGTCCTGGAGGACAGGTAATTTGCCCCTGGTAAAGCGTTGTGCAGACCTCACTACCCTCTGGAGAGCCTTACGGTTGTGGGCGGGGCATTTACCGTACCAGGCGGTGATACAGCCCGACAGGATGCTCTCGATTGTGCATCTGTAGAGGTTTGTGAGTGTTTTTGGTGACAAGCTGAATTTCTTCAGCCTCCTGAGTTTAAAGAGGCGCTGCTGCGCCTTCTTTACCACACTGTCTGTGTTGGTGGACCATTTCAGTTTGTCCGTGATGTGTACGCCGAGGAACTTAAAACTTTCCACCTTCTCCACTACTGTCCCTTCGATGTGGATAGGGCGCTGCTCCCTCTGCTGTTTCCTGAAGTCCACGATCATCTCCTTTGTTTTGTTGACGTTGAGTGTGAGGTTATTTTCCAGACACCACACTCCGAGGGCCCTCACCTCCTTCCTGTAGGCCATCTCGTCATTGTTGGTAATCAAGCCTACCACTGTAGTGTCGTCTGAAACTTGATGATTGTGTTGGAGGCATGCATGGCCACGCAGTCATGGGTGAACAGGGAGTTTCCTACCCTCACCACCTTGTTTCCTACCCTCACCACCTGGGGGGCAGTCCGTCAGGAAGTCCAGGACCCAGTTGCACAGGGCGGGGTCGAGACCCAGGGTCTCGAGCTTATTGACGAGTTTGGAGGGTACTATGGTGTTAAATGCTGAGCTCTTGTCCAGATGAGTTAGGGCAGTGTGATTGCGATTGCGTCGTCTGTGGACCTATTGGGGCGGTAAGAAAATTGGAGTGGGTCTAGGGTGTCAGATAGGGTGGAGGTGATATGGTCCTTGACTAGTCTCTCAAAGCACTTCATGATGACGGAAGTGAGTGCTACGGGGCGATAGTCATTTAGCTCAGTTACCTTAGCTTTTTTGGGAACAGGAACAATGGTGGCCCTCTTGAAGCATGTGGGAACAGCAGACTGGGATAAGGATTGATTGAATATGTCCGTAAACACACCAGCCAGCTGGTCTGCGCATTCTCTGAGAACGCGGCTAGGGATGCCGCCTGGGCCGGCAGCCTTGCGAGGGTTAACACATTTAAATGTTTTACTCACGTTGGCTGCAGTGAAGGAGAGCCCGCTGGTTTTGGTAGCGGGCCGTGTCGGTGGCACTGTATTGTCCTCAAAGCGAGCAAAGAAGTTGTTTAGTTTGTCTGGGAGCAAGACATCGTGGTCCGAGACGGGGCTGGTTTTCTTTTTGTAGTCCGTGATTGACTGTAGACCCTGCTACATACTTCTCGTGTCTGAGCCGTTGAATTGCGACTCGACTTTCTCTCCATCCCCAGCTGACTCTATGGAGAACAAAGTCTTTATTGAATAACAGTCTTGTTCTTTCAGTATTCTTGTCAGGATTAAATTATGTTAGTCCCACTACATATTTAGTCCCACTTAAAAATAATATCATGATCTACATTGTAAAGGTGAATGATTATCTCTAACCACTTTCGCTTTTTATCTTACAAGCACAGCAACAGGTAAGTAGGTAGCCTAAGCTTGTGCTAGTCGGAACGACTCATAGGAGCAGGAGTCTATCTCCTGTTTCTGTGGTGTGAGGCAGCTTGATGTACAAGTACACCCCCTAGACAGGACGCTAGTCTATCTCTTGTTTCTGTGGTGTGAGGCAGCTTGATGTACAAGTACACCCCCTAGACAGGACGCTAGTCTATCTCTTGTTTCCGTAGTGTGAGGCAGCTTGATGTACAAGTACACCCCCTAGACAGGACGCTAGTCTATCTCTTGTTTCCGTAGTGTGAGGCTGCTTGATGTACAAGTACACCCCCTAGACAGGACGCTAGTCTATCTCTTGTTTCCGTAGTGTGAGGCTGCTTGATGTACAAGTACACCCCCTAGACAGGACGCTAGTCTATCTCTTATTTCTGTAGTGTGAGGCAGCTTGATGTACACCCCTTAGACAGAAGTTAGTCTATCACAGGGCCATACCCCCCCCCCCCTTCTATCTCCTAAATGCTGAGTACCAAGCAACAGCAAGAGGAGTTTAGACTAAACTATAGACTTGTATATGGGCATTTATAATGATAATAGGGTTAAATATTAGGGGCTGCTGCCTAAACAGCTGCCCAGTTTTCTGAATTTACTCTGAGAATGTTTCATATGCATATCAGTGAGACTTTGACTGATAAGCACATGTGATTTAGCTTCACCCTTTTACTGGCAATACTGAACATATTCATCATACTGGTTAAACAGGAGGGTCCCCTGGTAAATATGGACCTAAACTATGGTTCCTACACTGTAATAGCAATATGTATTTTCCATAAGAAAAATCCAGGGGCGTATTCACTAGGAACCAAGGTGTGAGACAAGTTAATATACTATAATATATGTTGAAACTTTTCCATATTTTCGATCATGTTTGCCTTCACAATTAATGAACAGTGTTCATTTTACAGGATAGTACTCTTATTTTGAAGGAAGAAAAAAACACGAGCCGGAAGTGCTTCGTTACTGTTGTAGCGGTCATAGCACCAAGACGAAAATCGCACTGTCAACGTCAGACAAACACCCCAAAAACGGATTAAAAAACAGTTTAGAAAAACGTAAGAAATATGGACGACGACGTGTTGACAACTTTGAAAATATTGATAATTGGTGAGAGTGGTGTCGGAAAGTCAAGGTAAGATAGTCTTTGTTTTGAAGTTTTGTTCATTACAGGAAGGCTATTTTGCCTTTTCGTTAGCTACAGAATGTAACTTTTCTTAGCTAACACACTAGCCAACGTTAGCTGTATAACCAGCTGCATCAGTTTGTCCTTTGAATTGGGAATAATAATCACATTCCTACACTTGCTTTTTATCATCTTACTTGATGATTATTTAAATATTTCCTGGTAAATTGCTAGCTACGTGTTAGTTATTTATCTTTGTCTAGCAGAACCAGTATCTGGGCCAACGAGATGACGAGTAACGTTAGCTTTCTGGGCACAGGGGAGATCTTGTCACATCCTTCTCGTTTGCCCAGATACTGGTTGATCTACTAGCTAGCTATGTGGAACTGGTGGTGTGTGGCAAACCCACTCCAGCCCTTGTTAGTTAGCTAACTAAATAGTTTTCCTAGGTTGTGGGCTAGGTAGGCTATATCTCGTGTGTCAGTGTTGCCTGCTCTCAGACATGGTGTTGCCCTTCTGTCCCCAAACAGTCTTCTCCTGAGGTTCACAGACGATACTTTTGACCCAGAGCTAGCAGCAACCATAGGTAAGTCCTAAAGGCGCTCCACCATCAAAGGAGTGTGCCCCAGTGCACTGTTAATGGGAAGGGGGAAACACAGAATTCCCACTCTAACAGCAGCTTTGACACCGTTGCTAGGCCTATGTGTCAATGGAATATTGTTATGTCACACATTAGGCTATTCATATTTATGGGTTGAGTCTGCTCCTGCCTCCCTCTTTTTGATGCAGGTGTGGATTTCAAAGTAAAAACAATTGCAGTGGATGGGAATAGTGCCAAGCTTGCTATTTGGGTAAGTGTATGAAAATGTCATGTATTATCATTCAAATCTAAGCTCTTTCACTGTAATTAGGTTGATTTCCTAAGGTGTGGCCAACGTTCTCTGTGAAGTGAACATCAGGAAATTCACATTCTTAAAAGGACAATCTGCAGTGCAAACAAAAACAAATTTGCCACTGTTTTGGTAAATAACTGATGGTGAACCAGTATGAACCAGTATCTGTGTGTTTTAGACCTCTAATGCCCAGAAAGCTGACTCAAACTCTCATTCACTGGCTCTGCAAGCATTATAATGTAAAAATACGTTTGTTTATCACCAAATAAGGAGTTTCACTGAGCAGCGATTTTCATTTACGCCGTTACGGCTGGTATGTACTTCCAACAAAGGTCAAAATAAAAATGTACAAGCAACTGAAAAATGCCTGTTGTAGACTTCCGACCTGTGTGTGGCAGTAATGAGTGATTTACATTGGAGGTGCTAAAGAGGCTTATTTATTTGTCCGGGTGCAAGTATGTTTTTTATATAGACCTTTTGTTGGAAGTACATACCAGTCGTAACGGGAGTAAATGTAGATAGTTGCTCAACGAAACTCCATATTTGGTGATAAACAAACATATATTTTGAAGTTAGTTGAATCGGAGCTTTCTGGGCGTTTTATAACGCACAGATACTTGTTCAGGCATGGAGAAATGAAACCACTCTCAACATCATAGACATAGCTATGGACTGACCATCTATGATATCAAAATTAGTTTTGAGGCTAAACAGTGTTTTCAGTTGACAATTACATTGTTTAACAACATCCACTTCGTTCAGGTGTTTTAAAAGACACTGAAAAACATGTTTGTTTGGCTCCAACATTAGGGTTGTTTTCAGCAGGCACTAAAAAACGTTTTGGAAATGAGTCAATACGCGCATTTTGGATTTAGTCTGTCCAAACCAGACGTGAACAGTACATGCTGGTTAAAATATGATCCTGAACCGATTCTTTTGGGTGCAGGTTCGAAATACATATGAAACATTAATGGACATTTGACTAACTAGATGTTGCTACCTGGGGGTTGGACATTTGACTAACTAGATGTTGCTACCTGAGGGTTGGACATTTGACTAACTAGATGTTGCTACCTGGGGGTTGGACATTTGACTAACTAGATGTTGCTACCTGGGGGTTGGACATTTGACTAACTAGATGTTGCTACCTGGGGGTTGGACATTTGACTAACTAGATGTTGCTACCTGGGGGTTGGACATTTGACTAACTAGATGTTGCTACCTGGGGGTTGGACATTTGACTAACTAGATGTTGCTACCTGGGGGTTGGACATTTGACTAACTAGATGTTGCTACCTGGGGGTTGGACATTTGACTAACTAGATGTTGCTACCTGAGGGTTGGACATTTGACTAACTAGATGTTGCTACCTGGGGGTTGGACATTTGACTAACTAGATGTTGCTACCTGGGGGTTGGACATTTGACTAACTAGATGTTGCTACCTGGGGGTTGGACATTTGATTAACTAGATGTTGCTACCTGAGGGTTGGACATTTGACTAACTAGATGTTGCTACCTGAGGGTTGGACATTTGATTAACTAGATGTTGCTACCTGAGGGTTGGACATTTGACTAACTAGATGTTGCTACCTGAGGGTTGGACATTTGACTAACTAGATGTTGCTACCTGAGGGTTGGACATTTGACTAACTAGATGTTGCTACCTGAGGGTTGGACATTTGACTAACTAGATGTTGCTACCTGGGGGTTGGACATTTGACTAACTAGATGTTGCTACCTGGGGGTTGGACATTTGACTAACTAGATGTTGCTACCTGAGGGTTGGACATTTGACTAACTAGATGTTGCTACCTGGGGGTTGGACATTTGACTAACTAGATGTTGCTACCTGGGGGTTGGACATTTGACTAACTAGATGTTGCTACCTGAGGGTTGGACATTTGACTAACTAGATGTTGCTACCTGGGGGTTGGACATTTGACTAACTAGATGTTGCTACCTGAGGGTTGGACATTTGACTAACTAGATGTTGCTACCTGGGGGTTGGACATTTGACTAACTAGATGTTGCTACCTGAGGGTTGGACATTTGACTAACTAGATGTTGCTACCTGGGGGTTGGACATTTGACTAACTAGATGTT
Organism: Salvelinus alpinus; assembly: GCF_045679555.1. Classification (NCBI taxonomy): domain Eukaryota; kingdom Metazoa; phylum Chordata; class Actinopteri; order Salmoniformes; family Salmonidae; genus Salvelinus; species Salvelinus alpinus. The sequence goes on along the minus strand of NC_092115.1, from coordinate 10,423,573 downwards.
GCTACCTGGGGGTTGGACATTTGACTAACTAGATGTTGCTACCTGAGGGTTGGACATTTGACTAACTAGATGTTGCTACCTGAGGGTTGGACATTTGATTAACTAGATGTTGCTACCTGAGGGTTGGACATTGGGTGGTTGTTTTACCTGAAATGCAAATGGTCATTTTCTGATTATTTTATGCAAATGCAACTGTCCTTGGGTCCATGTTCTTGTACATTCAGATAGGTTACCTCCTAGGTTTCAGAACGTTTGTTCCTTTCCTGCCTCCTGAACACATCCCAAAATGTTGTTTTTCAGAAGAACTACATACAGGGCCTTCAGAAGGAATTCACAATCCTTGACTTTTTACACATTTTGTGTTACAGCCTGAGTTTTAAATTGAGACTTTGTGTCACTGGCCTACAAAAAATGACCGAATAATGTCAAAGTGGAATTATGTGAGTCATTAAGTATTCAACCCAATTGTTATAGCAAGCCTAAATAAGCTCAGGAATAAACATTTGCTTAACAAGCCACAATAGGTTGCGTGGACTCACTCTGTGCGCAATAATAGTGTTTAAAATGATTTTTGAGTGAATCCCTCATCTCTGTACCCCACGCATACAATTATCTGTAAGGTCCCTCATCCGAGCAGTGAATTTCACAGATTCAACCCCAAAGTCCAGGGAGGTTTTCCGATGCCTCGCAAAGAAGGGCACCTATTGGTAAAAAATAAATAAAAATCAGACATTGAATATCCTATTGAACATGGTGAAGTTATTAATTACTCTTTGGATGGTGTATCAATACACCCAGTCACTTCAAGGATACAGGTGTCCTCCTTAACTCAGTTGCCGGAGAGGAAAGAAACAGCTCAGGGTTCATTACCATGAGGCCAATGGTGATTTTTAAAACTGTTAGAGTTTAATGGCTGTGATAGGAGAAAACTGAGGATGGATCAACAACATTGTAGTTATTCCACAATTCTTACCTAATTGACAGGGTGAAAAGAAAGCCTGTACAGAATACAAATATTCCAAAATATGCATCCTGTTTGCAACAAGGCAATAAAGAAATCTACTTTATGTCCTGAATAGAAAGTCTTATGTTTGGTACTCAGTGATGTATTTGCCCCAATCTTCATATTTTCAGGGATGGTGGTGGCTTGTCATCGGCAAAGACTAGGTAGTTTTAAAATTATTTTTATTAAAGGAAACGGAATCAAGCGAAGCACAAAGCAAAATCCTAGAGGAAAACCTGGTTGTCTGCTTTCCAACAGACACTGGGAGACATTCACCTTTCAGCAGGACAATAACCTAACTTCAAAGGTCAAAGATACACTGGAGTTGCTCCCGAGTGGCACAGAGGTCTAAGGCACTGCATCTCGGTGCAAGAGGCGTCACAACAGTCCCTGGTTCGAATCCAGGCTGTGTCACATCCGGCCGTGATTGGGAGTCCCATAGGGCGGCGCACAATTGGCAAAGCGTCGTCCGGGTTTGGCCGGGGTAGGCCGTCATTTGTTCTTAACCTTTATTTAACTAGGCAAATCAGTTAACTTTTTATTTTATATATATACTTTTTTTAAACCAAGACAACAATGAATGTTCCCGAGTGGCCTAGTTACACTTTTTGTCTTAAATCGGCTTAAATCTATGGCAAGACTTGAAAATTGCTGTCTAGCAATCATCAACAAACTTGACAGAGCAAAGAAGTATCATTTTAAATAATGTGCAAATATTGTACAATCCAGGTGTGCAAAGCTCTTAGAGATTTACCCAGAAAGACTCACAGCTGTAATCACTGCCAAAGGTGGCTCTAACATGTATTGACTCAGGGGGTTGAATACTTATCTAACCAAAATAGTGTATGTGTAGATATTTGACAAAACCATTTCTCACCTTGTAACACAACAAAATGTGGAAGAAGTCAAAGGGTGTGACTCCTCCTTTCTGAATGCACTGTAGAACAGCTTGTTCAAGGACAGAGTTGCACGCACCATGGGATTGCACCATGTGATGGCGCTATTGTGTAATGTGTCGCATAGAGAAGCTATGACAGTGGAAGTTTGGCCTCCCAAAGTGAAATCCACGACTCTAGCAGGACCTGGGAAGATTGACTTGTTTTAGTATTTACTAAATGTGAAGCTCTTCAAAGTCTCATCAAAATTTGATAATTGTGAGTCATCCAAAAAATAAATGGTTGTGGTTGTGGTACTCCTATCCATAATGCAGCGTGTTGATACTTTCTACGAAGTGAATTCCTCTCGACGCTGGCATGGCATGGGTAACAGTTTCTGTGTTCAGTGCTGAAGAATGACACACTGCTTTCTCTCATTGACGCCTGGTTGTTGTTGTTGGGCCTGTTAGGACACAGCAGGACAGGAGAGGTTCCGGACTCTGACGCCCAGCTACTACCGTGGTGCACAGGGAGTCATACTGGGTGAGTGTTTGTCTCATGACCAACAGTGGTGAACATATATTATCACGTCTGGAGCCATATGTACCAAGTATGCTGATCTAGGATCAGGTTCCTTCTGTCCATACGATCTTATACATGATGAGGTAAAATGACAAAGCAGTCATACTCTCAGAAGTCCCTGGTCTCCCAAATTTGAGGTGCCTATTTCAAATACTCCATTCAACCCACATTCTCAATTTTGAACCTCTAGTCCTATGGACCTCCACAGTATGATTTCAGTACCCCCCCCCCGCGCTTGTATAACACATTTTAATTGTAGATATGGATGAGGTACAGACACTGTTAATCTCCTCTCTTTTGCTGTTAGTGTACGATGTCACTAAACGGGACACGTTCACGAGGCTGGAGAACTGGCTGAACGAACTGGAGACGTACTGCACACGGAACGACCTCGTCAAAATGCTGGTTGGGAACAAGATTGATAAGGAGGTGGGTGTCCCAGTGCATCGTGGGTCACTACCTGTCTGGCATGAATCTGTCTTTTTCAGCTGTGCTTCTATTATATTGTCACCTAGCTGCCATTGTCTCCAGTGTTGGAGGCAAAAAATAAAGTCGTATCACTTAGCAATGTTTTGTGTCGCTGGTATTGTACCTGATGCTGTTACACATTCCACAGGCGAACACCTGTTTTGTGAACCCATTGTTGAATTTGACAGTTCAGTTTTTTTGTTTCAGGAAAACCGTGTAGTTGACCGAAACGAAGGCCTTAAGTTTGCAAGGAAACACTCCATGCTTTTTATTGGTAAGTTCTTTGGTCTTTGTAAAATAGCTGGGCGTCTGAGTAAAATAACCCCGGATACTCAAGTTCATGGGGTCTACTACATAAAGATCTCTTTTTACCGTTTGGTGAGTAAATATCCAGTTGGAGACTAGCTTTTACAACAGTGTGCAGACTCTTGAATTGGAGCACAGATGTCATCCTGTAACTCTCCTTTTGACATTCCTAATCTCCACTGTCAGCACAACACTGAAGGATGCAGCCCCTTCCAGGAGAATTGCATTACGATCGCAAATCTGCAGTCAATCATCTATCAAAACCTCATGTCTACACATGTTTCTATTTCCCAGCTCCAATCGCCTCCTGAAATTAGGTTATAGCATTTCTGAAGACTTTCCATTTTAGAATGACTAAATTAAAGGTTTTGAAAAAGGTTTATGGAAAAGGGTCATGTTTTTGTTTCTATGTGCCGGGGAGGCTACACAGTGCCCAGTGTGTGTGTGTGTATATATATATACATATATATATAATTTTTTCTTGATGCGAACATTCATATTTTATGAACGCTGAATGTGTATGTCTACACATGTCAATCTAAATTACCCAAATCAAGAACATCATCATCATACGTCAGAAAATCAACAGAGTAAAGATATCTCCTTAGAAATATGGACTAGGTGAATCAGACATCACTCTGGGGGTGAAAAAATCCAGCCCAGTCTGGCACTTGTCATGCACATATTTTGTCGCGTTAAAAATCAGCTACTGGGACTTAAACTGAAATAGTCTGAAAACGTATACCCGCTGTCACTTTTCCTCCCATTTTATTCGAAACGGACCTAAAATAGTTTTGAAGTGAGTTTTTGTTGTTGCATCCCTCTAACACTAATATCTCACTAATGTGCCCTTCCACTTTGGCAGAGGCCAGTGCTAAAACGCGGGATGGTGTCCAGTGTGCCTTCGAGGAGCTGGTGGAGAAGATTCTCCAGACTCCAGGGCTTTGGGAAAGCAACGCCCAGCCCCGGGGCGTCCAGCTGGGGGACCAGGAGCAGCGCGGGGCTGGAGGCTGTGGAGGATATTGCTCCGTACTGTAAACCTGGAACCAACCCAAACGGCATACTGGAAACCAGAACCTGAGAAGGATATTAAGAGTCCGTTAATATACTGTGTGTGTTATATACTGAGTCACGGCAAGGGTTCATCTGCACCTTCCGAGGTTTCGGTACAAAGGGACTTTGCGGTTTGCACTCTTCCTGTACCGCCAGTCAGTTGTAACAGTGCATTACATCGTGTTGAAAACACAGTTGATATTCATCATGTATAAAATATCATGCTAAATGAGGTACATTTGTTTTATCTATCAAGTTTGTTGTTAACCACACCAAGTCACATATACGTCTTGTCGAACACATCATGGTGAAACGGGGAATGTCTTCTGTACAAAATAATATTTAATACCTTCTGCTACACGTTTATGCAATACATTATGAATATGATCATTACATCATGTCAAATACCTACCAAGTTATACCGCAAATACCTTCGCTATTTATGTCCAATTTTCTACTTGATGAGTAGATCTGCATGCCTTAACTATGGTTACCGTAGGACCAATAGATGAAGGGAGAGTCCTTCGACGCGCCTTCACTTTGTCCTAGCTAGTGTTTGTAGGCCTATAACCCCCCCCCCCCACCCCCCATAAGCACTTTGTAACAGCTGACATAGGCATTCATCACCACACATTGTGCGCCTAGTCATAGACAGACATCCATTTAACATGGATGTAGTGTGTATGCTTCACAGTTGGTTTTACCAACGTATCCCACTGGTTGACAACAATTATATATATATTTTTTTTTTATCCCCTTCCATTTTATTTACTTGGTAATTTCTCTATTCCAAGCTGTTAAATATTTATATTTTCTTCCACTTTTTATTTCCTGATGTGGGAACATCCATGCAATGTTTTACGTCTTGGCAAGCACAGTCCATGTGGCGTTGATATAGCCTAGTGATGTGCCTATCCATAGCTGTTACTGGCTCAAATGTTGAAAGGAAAGGAAAGAAAAGGTGCATGTTTATTATTAAAGCTATTGCAAAATAAAGATATATTATTTTTCTCTCAAAAAAAAATCACAGCTTGGTTTCATTCTGACCTAGCTGGCCCTTCAATCAAGCAAGCCTTCTTATTACATAATGGTCGTTAGTTCAAGCATGCTTATGGATGTTCAGTGGATCCTGCGGTCTGGAAAAGGGATGAATTTACATGGATCAGCCCAAAAGGTTTCTCATGCCTGTCTAGTTAAATGGTCCACTCCATAACATATTACACACAGTCATGTCACACCACACGTACATGCAAAAACTCATTGTCAAGACAGATATGAGTCTGTATATCTGTAGCAAGATATACAGTATGTTGGTTGCATGTTTTGCTATTTGAATTTTAAATAATTATCCTGTTTATTTGTTGTATCTTCAGTTTTTGTCTGACCTTTTTTTTTAAAAGTGTGCTTGTTTTCCATCCATGAATCACCTTATGAATATCTATACCATAACATTCAAATGACACTTGTAAGTGGTGTTGTGCTCGGTCATGACAAGGACATTTTGTATTATTTCAAACTGAAATAAAAGACAATGGGAAGAAGAGGAATGTTTTGAGTTTGTTGTTCGAGTAGCCTCGAGAGCACTATTTCTTTACTGCAATAGGCTATTTTTACGAGCTGATTATTTGTTGTTCGAGTAGCCTCGAGAGCACTATTTCTTTACTGCAATAGGCTATTTTTACGAGCTGATTATTTGTTGTTCGAGTAGCCTCGAGAGCACTTTCTTTACTGCAATAGGCTATTTTTACGAGCTGATTATTTGTTGTTCGAGTAGCCTCGAGAGCACTATTTCTTTACTGCAATAGGCTATTTTTACGAGCTGAATGTTTGTTGTGGGGAATGCGCATACCGATATTCTTTAACTATTTGTTTTCTTATGGCAATCATATCTTTAATACAGTTCAAAGGTCCTTATTTGTTGAACTGTATTGAATGTCAACGTTAGCTATACCTAACCAAACTATCTACAGTATCTATACTGAGTACAATAAAATGAAGAACACCTTCCTGATATTGAGTTGCAACCCCCCCCCCCCTTTACCCTCAGAACAGCCTGAATTCATCAGGGCGTGGACTTTACAAGGTGTCAAAAGTGTTCCACAGGGATGCTGGGCCATGTTGACTCCAATACTTCCCACAGTTGTGTCAAGTTGGCTGGATGTCCTTTGGGTGGTGGACCATTCTTGATACACACGGGAAAATTCAGAATGTTATTTGATTTGAAACTGTTGAGCAAGAAACCCAGCAGCATTGCAGTTCTTGGCACAAACCGGTGCACCTGGCACCTACTTCCATACCCTGTTCAAAGGCACTTAAATATTTTGTCTTGCCCATTCACACCCTGAATGGCACACATACACAATCCATGTCTCCAGGCTTAAAAATCCTTCTTTAACATGTCTCCTCTTCATCTACACAGATTTAACAAGTGACACCAATAAGGGATCATAGCTTTCACCTGGTCAGTCTATGTCATGGAAAGAGCAGTGTTCATAATGTTTTGTCCACTCATTGGATAGATGTGAGAACCTTTCCTGATAAACTTCTACTGATCTAGCTCAACATGCAAGACTTTGAACACACTACTCACGGTGTCACCAAAGCATGAGAAAGGGACCAGTGGAAAATGCTACTAAGCTATGTTTTAGGGTATTGTCTCAGAGCCCAATGTATGATTATGTGCGTATGTTCAGTGTCAGGAGAATGTCCCCAAAATGCATCATGATAAGTCCACTCTGTCAGATGGCCAATACAGTGATTTTTTAAACCAGTTTGACTAGCAGATGTATGGTTGTACAGCCTTAAAACTCATTCTATAAGACCAAGGCACAAGAGGTTTCTGAGCAAAAAAAAACAAAATGCATCATTTTTAGTAAGGTATAGCCTAGTGGGCTAGGATTAGCAAGAGAAGTTGAACACGTTTCACATTTATTCATTCAAAAGTATTTCCACTGCTATGTTGTGATAATATTTGTACCTAGGCTCCAAATCCAGTCTTTTAATGTCATTGAGAATTTTTCTTAAATAGTCATAGTCATAAACACAGTTCTCATGTAATCAAATATATCTCACGGTTCCAATAACAAAATACACACATTGACCTCCCCCCCCCAATTTTATTTTTTATCGCTCAAACATTACAATCCGATAGAAATACTATAAGGCAGGAAGTGGTGAATGAATGAGACTTGTTAACCATGTAGTGTACAGATCCTTCAGAAAGGATTCATACCCCTTTGACTTATTCCACATGTTGTCGTGTTACAGCCTGAATTCAAAATATATTAAATTAAAAAAAATTCTCTCTCACCCATCTACACACAATAGCCAATAATGACAAAGTGAAAACATGTTTTTAGAAATGTTTGAAAATGTAAATAAAGATATAACATTTACATAAGTATTCACACCCCTGAGTCAATACTTTTTAGAAGCACCTTTGGCTACGATTACTGCTTTGAGTCATCTGGGGTATGTCTGTATCAACTTTGCACATCTGAATTTGGGGATTTTCTCCCATTCTTCCTTGGAGATTTTTCTCAAGCTCTGTTAAGTTAGATGGGAAGTGTCAGTGAACAGTAATCTTCAAATCTTTCCACAGATTTTCAATGGGATTGAAGTCTGGGCTTTGGCTGGGTCACTCAAGGACTTTCACATTCTTGTTCTGAAGCCATTCCAGCATTGCTTCATTGCTTTGGCTGTATGTTTGATGTCATTGTCCTGTTGGAACGTACATTTTCACCCCAGTCTAAGGTCATTTGCAGTCTGAAGCAGGTTCTCATCAAGGATTTGCCTGTATTTGGCACTATTCATTTATATTTTTATTTATTCTTACCAGTCTCCCAAGTCCCTGCCACTGAAAAGCATCCCCATAGCATAATGCTACCACCACCATGCTTCACAGTAGGGATGGGGTTAGATGGGGTGATGAGCTGTGCCTGTTCTTTTCCAGACACAGCACTTTGCTTTCAGGCCAGAGAATCTTTTGTCATATGATCTCAGTCTTTCACATGCCTTTTTTGCAAACTCCAGGCGTGCTGTCGTGTGCCTTTTTCTCAATAATGGCTTCCATCTGGCCACTTTCCCATAAAGCCTAGATTGTTGAAGTGTTGTAGAGACTGTTGTCCTTCTGGCAGGTTCTCCCATCTCAGGCAAGGAACTCTGTAGTTCTGTCAGAGTGGTCATTGGGTTCTTGGTTACCTCCCTGACCAAGGTCCTTCTTGCTTGGTTGTTCAGCCAGCTCTAGGCAGATTCTGGGTTCTTTCATATTTTTTCAATTTCCCAATGATAGACACCACTGTGCTCTTGGAAACTTTCGACATTCTAGAAATTGTTTTATACCCTCCCCCAGATACAGTATATGCCTCATCACAATTCTATCTTGGAGATTTATGGACAGTTCCTTGGACTTCATGATATAGTTTCTGCTTTGACATGCACTGTCAACTGTGAGACCTTATATATACAGGTGTGTTTCTTTCTAAGTCATGTCCAACCAGTTAAATTGGCCACAGGTAGACTCCCAAGTTGTAATGAGATCTCAAGGATTATCAAAGGAAATTGGATGCACCTGAGCTCAATTTTAAGTGTCATAGCAAAAAGTGTGAATACTTATGTAAATTAGATTTCTGTGTTTCATTTGTAGACATTTCAAAACAATTATTTTACCTTTGTCATTATGGGGTATTGTGTGTAGATGGGTGAGAGAGAAAAAAATATTTAATCCGTTTTGAATTCAGGCTGTAACACAACAAAATGTAGAATAAGTCAATGGGTATGAATACTTTCTGAAGGAACTGTAGGTTATCTGGTAGGTGGAACTGTCCGTCTTGGAAGAAGAAGCCAGCAGCATTCCAAAGAAGCAAGAATCAGGTTGGCACAACATTGTCTCTGCTCCACGTTTAAGCATATTTAAAGTGATGTGGTTACTTGGACATGTTTCAGTTCGACTGGCGGCTAGCCAAAGTCGGCTAGGCTGACCAAACGAGTGTGCTCGTAAACTCACTTAAGACCTTCGCTTGAAAAATTAGAAAAAGGCGACAATAGTACTGTTTGGCCATTTTGAGAAGCTGTAGCCAATATACACTTCCTAAAAAGAGTCAGAATGAATCTAAGATACAGTAACTCAAGAAATCTGTCATTGAGTTTGCCGTTTTTGCCGTGGAGATCGTAGTCACGCAATTACTAAGATGTTTGGTGCGGTATTTCTCAATGAAAACAAGTCGTCTCTCTCGTTGAATGACAACAAAGACTTTATTAAAGAATCCCTACAGTTGACCAATCATGGAAGAAGGTGTGAAAACTTTGGGTCCCAAACTTCGGTTGGCCTCTATAATAAAAATAAAAAAATGTGCCCGAAAATCTGAAAAAACCCTTACTGGAGTCCAACACAAACAAAAACGTCACAAAATGGCGTATAATATATGCACAAACTCTTTCGAAATGTTTAGTCTGGGAAGCATGCGGACGCCTTTACTCCATACCCAGACCATGAGGTGAGATTACCAAAGGGGGGGTTCACCTCATGGTGAAAACTGATGAAAACTGGTCTTTAGTATTGTACAATCCTCAGTTCTATTTTTGCTCTGAAATGTGCTGCTATATTCTATCATGACTTCGATGCCACATTATTTTACAATACTGCTACGACGCTATTTATCTAATATTTGGGGCGTCAGGTAGCCTAGTGGTTAGAACGTTTGGGCCAGGAACCAAAAGGTTGCTAGATTCGATCCCCGAGTTGACAAGGTAAAATAAATCTGTCATTCTACCCTTGAACAAGGCAGTTAACCCACTGTTTCCTGGTAGGCCGTCATTGTAAATAACAATTTGTTCTTAACTGACATGCCAAGTAAAATAAAGGTTAAATAAAAAATATTTACATTTACATCAAGGAAGCAATTTGTCCTTTCAGATTTCTCTCACATCAAAATCAAAAATGTTAAAATACTTCGACAGAGTATGTAACTTTGCAAAGTTGGTCAACACTGTTTTTTACTGCATTCCCTCTACACTTGTGTTGAAGTCTTGAAAATCGCATGAAAAAAAAATTGTACCACAATTTAACATTGTAGGTTGTAAAAACGTATACTATAAATTACAGGTTGCCTTTTGTAATTCAAATTAATTCAAGTGACCAGTTTGGCCCTGGTCCAGACGGTGTAGGTTGAAGTTACCTCTATACGCTGATCTTGGTTCAGTTTTGCATTTTCCCCGCTAATTATTTCAGGATAGGATTGGAGGAGGGGAAGCTGATCCTAGATCTGCGCCTAGAGGGAAATAGTGTCTAGACATTGAGTGATCAGTGTCTAGACCACGTTGACAGTCTTTATCTCGGAGATGTGGGAAGACTTCTGGATGATGCAACTGGTGGTGGGCCCTGTGGCGCAGCTGGTGGTGGAGGGCCCTGTGGCGCAGCTGGTGGTGGTGGGCCCTGTGGCGCAGCTGGTGGTGGTGGGCCCTGTGGCGCAGCTCTGTCCCTGGGCCAAGTTAGACAGAGCCATGGCAGCGTGGATCTCGCTCCACTCTGTCACCTCCCTCCGCTGGCCTCTTTCACTCTTCCCATCACTGCAAACGACATAAGGGAGAGCCCAGGCGGAGATTTAAAGACTGTATGGTACAGTCCCCAAAATGAAATCGTCATACACAACAGGGAGACTTTCAACCTACAGACAACAGAAATGCATCTGCCTAGACTGCCATTTTTTGCTCCTCCCAATGTGTGTGTGCCAGAAGAGAAAGCCACATTATTACATGTTAATGAATGATATGAAAAGTGAATATGTCCGCCCCCCCTTGGGTTGTGCCGTGGCGGAGATCTTTGTGGGCTATACTCGGCCTTGTCTCAGGATGGTAAGTTGGTGGTTGAAGATATCCCTCTAGTGGTGTGGGGGCTGTGCTTTGGCAAAGTGGGTGGGGTTATATCCTGCCTGTTTGGCCCTGTCCGGGGGTATCATCGGATGGGGCCACAGTGTCTCCTGACCCCTCCTGTCTCAGCCTCCAGTATTTATGCTGCAGTAGTTTATGTGTCGGGGGGCTAGGGTCAGTTTGTTATATCTGGAGTACTTCTCCTGTTTTATCCGGTGTCCTGTGTGAATTTAAGTATGCTCTCTCTAATTCTCTCTTTCTCTCTTTCTTTCTCTCTCTCGGAGGACCTGAGCCCTAGGACCATGCCTCAGGACTACCTGGCATGATGACTCCTTGCTGTCCCCAGTACACCTGGCCGTGCTGCTGCTCCAGTTTCAACTGTTCTGCCTGCGGCTATGGAACCCTGACCTGTTCACCGGACGTGCTACCTGTCCCAGACCTGCTGTTTTCAACTCTCTAGAGACAGCAGGAGCGGTAGAGATACTCTTAATGATCGGCTATGAAAAGCCAACTGACATTTACTCCTGAGGTGCTGACTTGCTGCACCCTCGACAACTACTGTGATTATTATTATTTGACCATGCTGGTCATTTATGAATATTTGAACATCTTGGCCATGTTCTGTTATAATCTCCACCCGGCACAGCCAGAAGAGGACTGGCCACCCCTTATAGCCTGGTTCCTCTCTAGGTTTCTTCCTAGGTTCTGGCCTTTCTAGGGAGTGTTTCCTAGCCACCGTGCTTCTACACCTGCATTGCTTGCTGTTTGGGGTTTTAGGCTGGGTTTCTGTACAGCACTTTGAGATATCAGCTGATGTAAGAAGGGCTATATAAATACATTTGATTTGAATTTGATTTGATTCTTGTGCAGCTAGAAGTCTTTTACTCACTTTAAAGACATGCAGAAGCAGAAGGGTTCCATAAACAAACAAACATACCTGTCACATCTAGTTGATGCATAGTCCATCATGTCTGAAAAACATAGAGAGACAAAAAAATACAAAATTAAATGTATTGTGCAGAAAAGTATGGAAACTGGAGATGGGACTTTTCCATAACCTGTACTTCACATATATGTATTTTCATATCTGTGTGACTGTTTACGTTGTGTTTTCCAATATTTACGTGTGTGTGTGTTTTTTGTATGCATTAGAGTGTGTGCGTGCGTGTGTGTGCTTGTGTGTGTGTGTGTGTGTGCGTTACATTATTTGCATGTGTGTGTGTGTGTGTGTGTGTGTGTGTGTGTGTGTGTGTGTGTGTGTGTGTGTGTGTGTGTGCTTGTGTGTGTGTTTGCTTTACAGTATTTGCATGTGTGTGTGTGTGTGTGTGCATTACAGTATTTGCATGTGTGTGTGTGTGTGTGTGTGTGTGTGTGTGTGTGTGTGTGTGTGTGTGTGTGTGTGTGTGTGTGTGTGTGCATGTGTGTGTGTGTGTGTGTGTGTGTGTGTGTGTGTGTGTGTGTGTGTGTGTGTGTGTGTGTGTGTGTGTGTGTGTGTGTGTGTGTGTGTGTGTTTGTTTGCTTTACAGTATTTGCATGTGTGTGTGTGTTTGTGCACTTTAACTGCCCCAGAGGGCCTTAACTCACTGAAGTACTCTAGTCTAGCTGCTCTTAGGCACTCCGGCCAAAACAAATGCAATTATGTTTCTCCTGTGCCTTTGAGACGGAAAAATACGATATCTGTGCGGTGTCATGAACACAGACGCTCTGTTTCCAGGTCTCCAGAGTTCGTTTGACTGTTATTTGGCTGTTTTTTGTATTCCTTCCTCTGCCTTTATGTTTGAACTGCAGTACATCCAAGATCATAGAAATGTGCATTAGAGTATTGTGTGAATAAGCGACATGTACTGTAATACTCCCTCTATGGCTCTTTAGTGGCAGTATCTCTCCTTCTGGGTGTGTTTGGTTCCTGTCATGCCGAAAACTGATTGAATCACTTTAAGTCAGTATATTGATGGCTATCTCACCTTGGGTTCTTTGGATTTGAAGTGCTTTTGGAACGGTGTCGTTGAACACATAGAAAGGTGTCGTTGCCAGCGGTGTATTCATTACGAAACTTTCACAGTTTAAGAACCAAACGGAAGCAAACAGAGCAAAACAAGAGTTTCTATTGGACAAATTCAGGTACATAGATCACTCCGCGTTCCATTTGTTTCCGTTTTGCAACAGAATTGGTGTAATGAATACGTCCCAGGTTGAAACTTAAATCTTACGGAAAATATGAGCTCAAATGTTGGATTTCCAATCTACCAAACACACTTTGTGTACGGTTTGGGTGTTATCATACATTTTGATGATTTAGTTTATAAATGCGTACGAAATAGTGTGTAATTTGCATGTTTGCCCACACATTTTGCATGTGAACACAGCAGAACGGGCTCTCTGTTATGTTGAGTCGAGTCAGGCGGGTCAAGAGCTATGTTTCTTCAGTGAGCTATGAGCAAGAAAATTAGAGGCCAATTGCGAACACACAAAATGCCGCTTTCAAAATTCACTGCCTGAAACATCTCAGACTCCGATTTCTATAGCAAGGTCCGGGCCAAGAGCAACTACAGCTAGACAATAAATCGTTTGGCCTCTTGATGACATTTTGCTACTGAATGTCTCTAATCTTTTTTGGTGGTTCTGACATTTTCATTTTACCAAGGAAAATAGTAATTATTCTGGAAAACTCAGCACTAAATCAAAATGTACATGTACAGTTGAAGTCGGAAGTTTACATACACATAGGTTGGAGTCATTAAAACTAGTTGTTCAACCACTCCACAAATGTCTTGTTAACAAACTATAGTTTTGGCAAGTCGGTTAGGACATCTACTTTGTGCATGACACAAGTAATTTATCCAACAATTGTTTCCAGACAGATTATTTCACTTATAATTCACTGTATCACAATTCCAGTGGGTCAGAAGTTTACATACACTAAGTTGACTGTGCCTTTAAACAGCTTGGAAAATTCCAGAAAATGATGTCATGGCTTTAGAAGCTTCTAATAGGCTAATTGACATAATTTGAGTCAATTGGAGGTGTACCTGTGGATGTATTTCAAGTCCTACCTTAAAACTCAGTGCCTCTTTGCTTGACATCAAGGGAAAATCAAAAGAAATCAGCCAAGACCTCAGAAATTTTTTTGGGACCTCCACAAGTCTGGTTCATCCTTGGGAGCAATTTCCAAACGCCTGAAGGTACCACGTTCATCTGTACAAACAATAATACGCAAGTATTAACACCATGGGACCACACCGTTATCATACCGTTCAGGAAGGAGACGTGTTCTGTCTCCTAGAGATGAACGTACTTCGGTGCAAAAAGTGCAAATCAATCCCAGAACAAGAGCAAAGGACCTTGTGAAGATGCTGGAGGAAACAGGTACAAAAGTATCTATATCTACAGTAAAACAAGTCCTATATCGACATAACCTGAAAGGCCGCTCAGCAAGGAAGAAGCCACTGCTCCAAAACCGCCATAAAAAAGCCAGACTACGGTTTGTAACTGCACATGGGGACAAAGATCGTACTTTTTGGAGAAATGCCCTCTGGTCTGATGAAACAAAAATAGAACTGTTTGGCCAAAATGACCATTGTAATGTTTGGAGGAAAAAGGGGGAGGCTTGCAAGCCGAAGAACACCATCCCAACAGTGAAGCACGGGGGTGGCAGCATCATGTTGTGGGGGTGCTTTGGTGCTTTGCTGCAGTTGGGACTGGTGCACTTCACAAAATAGATTGCATCATGAGGGTGGAAAATTATGTGGATATATTGAAGCAACATCTCAAGACATCAGTCAGGAAGTTAAAGCTTGGTCGCAAACGGGTCTTCCAAATGGACAATGACCCCAAGCATACTTCCAAAGTTGTGGCAAAATGGCTTAAGGACAACAAAAGTCAAGGTATTGGAGTGGCCATCACAAAGCCTTCAATCCTATAGAAAATTTGTGGGCAGAACTGAAAAGGTGTGTGCGAGCAAGGAGGCCTACAAACCTGACTCAGTTACACCGGCTCTGTCAGGAGGAATGGGCACAAATTCCCCCAACTTATTGTGGGAAGCTTGTGGAATGCTACCCGAAACGTTTGACCGAAGTTAAACAATTTAAAGGCAATGCTACCAAATACTAATTGAGTGTATGTAAACTTCTGACCCACTCGGTATGTGATGAAATAAATAAAAGCTGAAATAAATCATTCTCTCTACTATTATTCTGACATTTAACATTCTTAAAATAAAGTGGTTATCCTAACTGACCTAAGACAGGGAATTTTTACTGGGATTAAATGTCAGGAATTAGGAAAAACTGAGTTTAAATGTATTTGGCTAAGGTGTATGTTAACTTCCGACTTCAACTGTAAATCATTATGGGCAAATTGAACTGTGCTTTGTTTGTCTCTGCGTCCTTTATATTTTACAATAATTCTTGATTTGTTTTCCTGAAATTGTGTGTTTAAAAAAAAAGACCTGTAAAAAGCATGTTAACGTCTCACAGACCAATTCTGATCTGGGAAACTGACTACAACAAATACAAAATACCTTGGCTGACTGAAAATAAAATGTCAGTTCTGATCATGGAAGTCCACTTAGTTCATGAACTCGTAAAGTCGTTTTGCACAATCCTGGGCTTCAAGGGAATGCAGGAGCTGCTAGTTTTCACATCCCCTCAAAAGTTAGTCAGACAGTGATTGGCACTGGAGATAGAAAAATCACCTGGTTCTAAAAATCTAAATCAGTGGCTGATTGAGAGACAGATGGAAACCAAGCCACCAAGATTTAGAACTTTTTGAACAAAAGTTAATTTCCTGCAATTCTGCCTATTTTGACATGGAGCGTAGAGAAAATTTTTATCTTTTAAAGATAAACAAGTTTGCTGCAATTCTACTCATTTTGCCATGTGGCAGAGAGAAAGATTTGCAGTTTTACAGCTAATTTCCTACAATTCTATACATTTTGCCATAGAGTGGACGCAAATGTTTGCAGTTTTTAATATGATAACTGACGATCAATGGGCCCCACCCTGGTCGGTAATTCGACCATGTTTACTACAAGTTTAGATAACTTGCTAATCTAAAATGTTTTTGCTGACATGGGCTAATTGAGTGACTGCTGATGCACAACCACATTTATAAAATTGCACCTGGTGTATTCTATTATTCTAACACCTCAACAGTAAGTTGAGACGCCGACTGAGTTCCTAAAAAAATTACAATATTGTATTTACAGTACCAGTCAAAAGTTTGGACACACCTACTCATTCCAGGATTTTCCTTTATTTTGACTATTTTGTAGTGCAAATAAAGCGTGTTTGATGACCTGACGTCATATTGGACAACCCAGAAACAGCACTAATTAGCATAGGCATATTGACTAGTTTACTCTTTCCACTCCCACGCCAAGCAGCCCCTAAATACTCCAGGGACACAAACAGTTACAGTGTGCCTGTGACATCTGAAATCTTTCTTGTTATCTGTATTTTATATTTTCTGTTGGAAGCCTACCCTAAAACTAAAGTATTTTGTGATATTGTTACGTCCGTCGTTAGATGAATGAGACCAAAGCGCAGCGTGGAAAGTGTTCATGATTTTTAATACTGAACTCCGACAAAACAACAAAATACAAAACCGAACGTAACGTTCTGCAGGGCTAGACAGCAACTATGCAAAAACAAGATCCCACAAACTAAGATGGGAAAACAGGCTGCCCAAGTATGATCCCCAATCAGAGACAACGATAGGCAGCTGCCTCTGATTGGGAACCATACCCGGCCAACAAAGAAATAGAACACATAGATTTCCCACCCAAATCACACCCCGACCTAACCAAATAGAGAAATAAAAAGGCTCTCTAAGGTCAGGGCGTGACAGATATAAACTGTTATGTTTTTATTGAATAATTTAAAGTGACAATTCTGAGATAAGCAATTAGAAACTATACTGTCAACTCTGAGTGTGAATACAGTGGTTCCAACTTCCATGGAGAATTCTGTGGTGATTTAGTGACAGGGACCAAGCAGAAACACTCTGAAACGGCATCTGTACCAGAAACTTATGCAAAGGTCCTCACGTCTCACCTTGGGGACAATAAAATCTCAGACATTCTGTAATTGACCGTGAGACTTGACATTTCCACCATGGCAAGGAAACTACGCATTCTAGAATATGGATAATGGAATTCACTGACAAAATAGTCTACTACTCTGTCTTTTGCAAAACAAGTACGGGATTTTTTAAGTAAGGGATTTAAATGTCAGCATAAGTTCCTATTAGCTGTTGCTTTGGCTCCAGGACCTTTTGTGGAGTTTAGAGTTGTCAACCTGATTAAGGGCAGTTCTCATAACTTCAGGTCAACCTGATTAAGGGCAGTTCTCATAACTTCAGGTCAACCTGATTAAGGAC
This sequence comes from Salvelinus alpinus, assembly GCF_045679555.1. Classification (NCBI taxonomy): domain Eukaryota; kingdom Metazoa; phylum Chordata; class Actinopteri; order Salmoniformes; family Salmonidae; genus Salvelinus; species Salvelinus alpinus. Next base: position 10,406,041 of record NC_092115.1, on the reverse strand, counting down.
AGTTCTCATAACTTCAGGTCAACCTGATTAAGGGCAGTTCTCATAGCTTCAGGTCAACCTGATTAAGGACAGTTCTCATAACTTCAGGTCAACCTGATTAAGGGCAGTTCTCATAACTTCAGGTCAACCTGATTAATGGCAGTTCTCATAGCTTCAGGTCAACCTGATTAAGGACAGTTCTCATAACTTCAGGTCAACCTGATTAAGGGCAGTTCTCTTAACTTCAGGTCCTGAAGGGCACACAGGTGTTAAAACAGGTGCCTATTTGTGTCGTGTTAAAGCTTTCGACATTGACAGATAAGACCAACTCAAGGAACAGAAGTTTGGCCAACCTAAATTGGCAAACGCTAACCCGACAAGCATTTTTGCTCTGCAAATCTGTGCACCCAACCAATAAACTTTGACTAGAAATAAACTAGTTGGTTAGCGTTATGCCAAGCAAGTGAACTCACGACCGTGTCCAGTCGATATAAACATACCAGTGGCAAGAAAATATATGTGAACCCTTGGATTTCTGCATAAATTGGTCATACGATTTGATCTGATCTTAATCTAAGTCACAACAATAGACAAACACAGTGTGCTTAAACTAATAACATACAAATTATTGTATTTTTCTTGTCTATACTGAATACGTAATTTAAACATTAACAGTGTAGGTTGGAAAAAGTATGTGAACCCCTATGCTAATGACTTCTCCAAAAGCTAATTGGAGTCAGGAGTCAGCTAACCTGGAGTCCAATCAATGAGACGAGATTGGAGATGCTGGTTAGAGTTGCCCTGCCCTCAAATGTTATGACCAATTTATGCAGAAATCCAGGTATTTCCAAAGGGTTCACATGCTTTTTCTTGCCACTGTACATTAGCTGGTATGTCTGCATATGCCATGTCTTAGGTCGTGCTTATGGCAGTATTTTGTAGACTTTATGGTCAGAGTTTCAAGTAAAGTGTCACAATATAATGAGGAATGTTTGATCTCTTACACATAGGGTAGACAAAGCGCGTCTCTGCCTCGGAGGAAGAGGGCGAGACAAGGTCATCGTCACACTCGTTGGAGCTGAACGACCCTGAGTGGTTCCTGCGGCGGGACTTTGTGACGTCATCAGTTGTCGCCATTACGTGTCGTAGGGTGTCGTTAAGGTACCGTTTCAGCAAGCTGCTCTTGTACTTGGGCGGTGGAGAGATGTAGTCGTCACTGTAGGCGGGATCAGTCCTTTTCTCCAGTTTGATGACACTCTTGAGGGAGGGCCTGGAGAGCTCTGATTGACTTGCTGGAGTTTGTAAGGGACATTTGTCATCTGCAACATGGGGGTAAACAAAAAAAACATTGGCCTCCATCAACTGGTCTCCAAAAGAGCCTGAATATCTTTTGCTTTTTTGGGGGGTAAAATCAGGTTTAATATTGTAGATAGATTGCAGATTCCATCAATGTAATTGTCTGCATAATTTCCAATTCCCTCATCAATTGTTTTGTAAATATATACACACATACACATATATATATATATATATACACACACGTCAATTTCCTCGGCGTACACATCACTGACAAACTGAAATATTCCACCCACACAGACAGTGTGGTGAAGATGGCACATTTTGACTTGGCACCTAAAACCCTCACAAGCTTTTACAGATGCACAATTGAGAGCATCCTGTCGGGCTGTATCACTGCCTGGTACGACAACTGCAGCGCCCAGAACTGCAGGGCTCTCCAGAGGGTGGTGTGGTCTGCCCAACGCATCACCGGGTGCAATCTACCTGCCCTCCAGGACACCTACAGCACCCGAAAAGATCATCAAGGACAACAACCACCCGAGCCGCTGCCTGTTCACCCTGCTATCATCCAGAAGGCGAGGTCAGTACAGGTACATCAAAGCTGTGACCGAGAGACTGAAAAGCAGCTTCTATCTCAAGGCCATCAGACTGCACATTCGAGGCTGCTGCCCTATATACATAGACTTGAAATCACTGGCCACTTTAATAATGGAACACTAGTCACTTTAATAATGTTTACATATCTTGCATTCCTCATCTCATATGTATATACTGTATTCTATCCTATTCAACTGTATCTTAGTCTATGCTGCTCTGACATTGCTTGCCCAATATTTATATATTCTTAATTCCATTCCTTTAGATTTGTGTGTATTGTTGTAAAGTTGTTAGATATTACTGCACTGTTAGAGCTAGAAACACAAGCATTTCACTACACCTGCAATAACATCTGCTAAACACGTGTATGTGACAAATACGATTTGATTTGATCTTTTGTTTCTTCATATTTTCCTTTATTATTTCACCTAATCCTACCTATATACATTTTACGGACACAGCGTATTTTACATGAGTTATCTTGTTGTATTTAATCCCACGCTTCAGCTCAACTCAGCCCCTCCCATCCCCCAACAACATCCATGTTTTATTTCTATTTGCCATATATTTTTCAACTGTGCTGTGAAAGTTCTGAACATTTCTATTCTCATAGTTTCTACAGATTGTAAATTACAGATAATTATTTTTATTAAAAGTATTATTATATGATTGATCGACTGACTGTGACTTTTCAATCGGTACATTGAAAAATCTCTTCCCAACTGTTTTGCAATCTATATGGTACAGCTGTCAATTTTTTGGTCCTTAAATTAAACTGGTATACTTTTTTATTTATCACAATTTTCTTTAACCAATTTCGGGCTTTAAAACCAGGGCCAATAAGCAGGTTCCTTACTTTTTCCCCCTTCCACTTGCCTCTTCCATTTTTGCAGTCTCACATAACTTTTTAAGTTTACTCTCTGCAGACACAAAGAAACTGGTCTTTATTTATTTTAGTTTGTATATTTTCTTTAACTCTGCATTGTTGAAAAGGACCCGTACGTAAGCATTTCACTGTTAGCCTACAGCTGTTGTCTACGAAGCATGTGACAAATAACATTTGATTTGTTAAAAGGTAATCAACTCTATTACTTAAAAAAATTACTCAGAGACAGTTGTTTTTGTATAACAGTATTGGCCAGTGTTAATTTTCAACTCTTTACAGAGTTACAGAAACTCTTTAAAAGTGTCAAAACCCTAACACTTTCTTAAGTAAAACATTAACTCTGTGTGGTACGGGACATTCGTTTATGAGTGTTACAATGAACACTTTTAGAGTTGATTTCACACTTGCAGTGTTGATATGTGTAATGCATATTTGTTGGAATTACATCCCCAGCTCTAATTTCGCTTAGTCTACCCGCAGCCCCTCTTACCCTCAGAGTTGGTGTCATCACTGCTGATACTAAGTCTCTCAGCGTTGCCCTGAATGTATTTGTTGTAGAGTTTGATACGTAGAGCCCAACTCAGGTCTGGCTGCCTCACTGTGTTCTTCAGCCTCCGCCGGGCATTGGCAAACCAGTTTGAGACCTGCAACATAAAGAGAAAAAGGAATTCATGAATTCAGGATCTTCAACTTGTCAGCAAATGTTTTTTCACGGACTGGTTTCTACTTCTACTTCCATGGTTCATCCACATGATCCATGAATGACTAACATACCTCAGTTCCGCTGTACTAAAGTCCTGTCTCAGTTCCCCTGTACTAAAGTCACGTCTCAGTTCCCCTGTACTAAAGTCCCATCTCAGTTCCCCTGTACTAAAGTCCCGTCTCAGTTCCCCTGTACTAAAGTCACGTCTCAGCTCCCCTGTACTAAAGTCACGTCTCAGTTCCCCTGTACTAAAGTCACGTCTCAGTTCCCTGTACTAAAGTCACGTCTCAGTTCCCCTGTACTAAAGTCCCGTCTCAGCTCCTGTACTAAAGTCCCGTCTCAGCTCCCCTGTACTAAAGTCACGTCTCAGTTCCCCTGTACTAAAGTCACATCTCAGTTCCCCTGTACTAAAGTCACGTCTCAGTTCCCCTGTACTAAAGTCACGTCTCAGTTCCCCTGTACTAAACTCCCGTCTCAGTTCCCCTGTACTAAAGTCACGTCTCAGTTCCCCTGTACTAAAGTCCCGTCTCAGTTCCCCTGTACTAAAGTCACATCTCAGTTCCCCTGTACTAAAGTCACGTCTCAGTTCCCCTGTACTAAAGTCACGTCTCTGCTCACCTGTACTAAAGTCATCTGGGACCCCAGGGCGAGCAGGGCCTTCTCTGTCTTGGTGGGGTAGGGGTTGTCCCTGTGTTGGTACAGCCACTGCTTCAGCGGCCTCGCCATGTCCTGAAGTGCCTGCCGCTTGTAGGGAACTTTGACCCCACCCAGACTAGACCTGTTTTGAGGTGATATATGATATAAAAATGTATAATTCTCTGATGGGAGATGAGTTGTCATATTGCAAGGATAGGGTTGCTATACCTGATAGTTCAGGAACGGACTAGGACCAGAATACAACCTGGGCATTTTTAACACTGGCAACAAACCAAAAAATCTCCATACAGGTCTCCACACCGGCCGTTTTTTTTCTTGAGGTCCACATTATTAGCCAAATAATGATTGCTTTGTACAAAACCCTCAATGTTCTGTAGACAGGCAAACTGGGCAAAAAATTGACCAGCCCATCTGGCATCAAAATGATAGAAATCCTAATTAGTCTTTTATACCAATAAAACCATGAGCAACTTTTACTGTAATACTGTAACGGCGTTCCTCTCTCTCTTCATAAGAAGAGGTGGAGTAGTGATCGAGCCAAGGCGCAGCGGGTTGTGAATACATGATGAATTTTATTTATAAGACAAAACGAAACTAACTATACTTGAATAAACTAACAAAACAATAAACGGTGTAGACAAACCTAGACGACGAACTTACATAAAACAAGAAGAACGCACGAATAGGAAACATAGACTACACAAACCGAAACAGTCCCGTATGGTGCGACAAACACTGACACAGGAGACAACCACCCACAAACAAACACTGTGAACAGCCTACCTAAATATGACTCTCAATTAGAGGAACGCCAAACACCTGCCTCCAATTGAGAGCCATACCAGGCAACCCTAAACCAACATAGAAACAGATAACATAGAATGCCCACCCAAACTCACGTCCTGACCAACTAACACACAAAACTAAACAGAAAACAGGTCAGGAACGTGACATAACCCCCCCCTCAAGATGCGTACTCCGAACGCATCACCAAAAAGTCCAGGGGAGGGTCTGGGTGGGCATCTGACCACGGTGGTGGCTTAGGCTCCGGGCGTGGTTCCCACCCCACCATAATCAATCCCCGCTTCCTTAGCCTCCCCACAATGACCACCCTCCAAATAACCCCACCTAAATTTAGGGGCAACACCAGAATCAAGGACAGCTCTGGGACAAGGTAGCTCAGGACATAGGGATAGCTCAGGACAGAGGGATAGCTTAGGAGAGAGAGGTAGCTCAGGATAAAGAGGTAGCTCAGGATAGAGGGGCAACTCCGGACTGAAGGGCAGCTCCGGACAGAGAGACAGCTCTGGACTGAGGGGCAGTTCTGAATTACTAGCCGCTTCTGGCTGAGGGACAGCTCATGGCTGACTGACGGCTCTGGACGCTCATGGCAGGCTGACGGCTCTGGACGCTCATGGCAGGCTGACGGCTCTGGACGCTCATGGCAGGCTGACGGCTCTGGACGCTCATGGCAGGCTGACGGCTCTGGACGCTCATGGCTGGCTGACGGCTCTGGACGCTCATGGCTCTCTAACGGCTCTGGCTGCTCATGGCTCTCTGACGGCTCTGGCTGCTCATGGCTCTCTGACGGCTCTGGCTGCTCATGGCTCTCTGACGGCTCTGGCTGCTCATGGCTCTCTGACGGCTCTGGCTGCTCATGGCTCTCTGACGGCTCTGGCCGCTCATGGCTCTCTGACGGCTCTGGCCGCTCATGGCTCTCTGACGGCTCTGGCTGCTCATGGCTCGCTGGCGGCTCTGGCAGATCCTGTCTGGCTGGCGGCTCTGGCAGATCCTGTCTGGCTGGCGGCTCTGGCAGATCCTGTCTGGCTGGCGGCTCTGGCAGATCCTGTCTGGTTGGCGGCTCTGGCAGATCCTGTCTGACGGACGGCTCTAGCGGCTCCTGTCTGGCGGGCGGCTCTAGCGGCTCCTGTCTGGCGGGCGGCTCCTGTCTGGCGGACGGCTCTGTAGGCTCATGGCAGACGGGCGGCTTTGCAGGCTCATGGCAGACGGGCGGCTTTGCAGGCTCATTGCAGACGGGCGGCTCAGACGGCGCTGGGGAGACGGATGGCTCAGATGGCGCTGGGGAGACGGATGGCTCAGATGGCGCTGGGGAGACGGATGGCTCAGATGGCGCTGGGGAGACGGATGGCTCAGATGGCGCTGGGTAGACGGATGGCTCTGGCCGGATAAGGCGCACTGTAGACCTGGTGCGTGGTGCCGGAACTGGAGGCACCGGGCTAAGGACACGCACCTTCATACTAGTGCGGGGAGCAGGGACAGGGCACACTGAACTCTCAAAGCGTACTCTATACCTGGTGCGTGGTACCGGCACTGGTGGCACCGGGCTGAGGGCACGCACCTCAGGACTAGTACGGGGAGAAGTGACAGTGTGTACAGGACTTAGGAGACGCACAGGTGGCTTAGTGCGTGGGGCCGGAACTGGAGGCACCGAACTGGATACACGCACTATAGGGAGAGTGCGTGGAGGAGGAACAGGGCTCTGGAAATGCACTGGTAGCCTAGTGCGTAGTGTAGGCACTGTAGGTACTAGGCTGGGGCGGGGAGGTGGCGCCGGAAATACCGGACCGTGCAGGCGTACTGGCTCTCTTGAGCATTGAGCCTGCCCAACCTTACCTGGTTGAATGCTCCCGGTCGCCCACCTAGTGCGGGGAGGTGGAATAACCCGCACCGGGCTGTGTAGGCGAACCGGGGAAACCATGCGTAAGGCAGGTGCCATGTATGCCGGCCCGAGGAGACGCACTGGAGACCAGACGCGTTGAGCCGGCCTCATGACACCTGGCTCAATGCCCAATCTAGCCCTACCAGTGCGGGGAGGTGGAATAACCCGCACCGGGCTATGCACACGTACAGGAGACACCGTGCGCTCTACTGCGTAACACGGTGTCTGCCCGTACTCCCGCTCTCCACGGTTAGCCTGGGAAGTGGGCGCAGGTCTCCTACCTGCCCTTGGCCCACAACCCCTTAGCCCCCCCCCAAGAAATTTTTGGGAGTTACTCACGGGCTTTTCGGGCTTCCGTGCAAGACGCGTCCCCTCATAACGCCGGTTCCCTTCTCCGGTTGCCTCTGTTCTCCTCAGTGCCTCCACCTGTTCCCATGGGAGGCGATCCCTTCCAGCCAGGATCTCCTCCCATGTGTAGCAACCTTTACCGTCCAATACATCGTCCCAAGTCCATTCCTCCTTCTTGCGCTGTCCCTTACTCCGTTTACACCGCTGCTTGGCTCTGGATTGGTGGGTGGTTCTGTAACGGCGTTCCTCTCTCTCTTCATAAGAAGAGGTGGAGTAGTGATCGAGCCAAGGCGCAGCGGGTTGTGAATACATGATGAATTTTATTTATAAGACAAAACGAAACTAACTATACTTGAATAAACTAACAAAACAATAAACGGTGTAGACAAACCTAGACGACGAACTTACATAAAACAAGAAGAACGCACGAATAGGAAACATAGACTACACAAACCGAAACAGTCCCGTATGGTGCGACAAACACTGACACAGGAGACAACCACCCACAAACAAACACTGTGAACAGCCTACCTAAATATGACTCTCAATTAGAGGAACGCCAAACACCTGCCTCCAATTGAGAGCCATACCAGGCAACCCTAAACCAACATAGAAACAGACAACATAGAATGCCCACCCAAACTCACGTCCTGACCAACTAACACACAAAACTAAACAGAAAACAGGTCAGGAACGTGACAAATACAGTCATCGTTAATGTTTTCACTTTCAGTAATAAATCATGCGCGAGTATATATAGTTGGTAACATGATCCGTAGGTGTCACTGTTGGGCTGTGGAAGCTACCGAAAGTTGGCTCTCAGTGATGGGAATATGTGGGTCAGGTTTATTAATAATTAAAGAAGTGTTCTTGTCCTGCAGATATAACCTGGTTCTCCCAATCAATTCAAACGTTTGATCATGATATCTATTTCCCCTCGATCTGAATAAGTAATGTTATTACATATCTTAGTTTGTTTTTACATATGACTATTTTTGCAGCGTTACATATTTAATAAAATATCAACACTGTCTTTTGTATAAAAAAAAATGCAAATATAGAACTGCATTGAAGATGTTTGAAAATGCATCTCATCAATGTGGGTTTTACTTTTACCTTTAGTAAGTTGTGCTGTATTTGACAAAAATAAGAGAAAAGGTGCTTACCCGTAGCTCCTGTCTACAACAGCGTTGTCTTCTATTGCATCTTGGCACAGTAAGTCTGTATGCTGTTCATCTGTTACCAGACAGTCCACACTGCATCTCTCCTGTGCATCTTGGCACAGTAAGTCTGTATGCTGTTCATCTGTTACCAGACAGTCCACACTGCATCTCTCCTGTGCATCTTGGCACAGTAAGTCTGTATGCTGTTCATCTGTTACCAGACAGTCCACACTGCATCTCTCCTGTGCATCTTGGCACAGTAAGTCTGTATGCTGTTCATCTGTTACCAGACAGTCCACACTGCATCTCTCCTCCTCACTCCTGTGTTCCTCCAGAGTCTTGTATTGAATTGACCTCTTGACAACAATCTTGTTCATCTTTCGAATTGCTCGTTTTATCCAAACAACATCAGGCGCAACTGCAGAAGTTCAAATGCGAATAGATGCAGTAACTTCCCATCCACACTGTGATGTATATGAGCAGAGGAAGTAACCCAAAGTCTCGGTGCGCTCAGAACTTAAGCCATCGAGCCAAACGACAGCCCATCCGGAGGAGCCCATTGGAAGCAGCCCTTTAGGAACCAGTCACTGATGCCAGTCTTGACTCTACCAATGAGAGGGTGTTGTCTGTAGAGTGGAGGATGGAGGAACATGTGAAGCTGCTTAGGCTTCTTTGAGGAGTTCAAGTAACCTGCTTTCTAACTGGCTGTCTCTCGCTCTATTCAGCATCTTGCTTTCTAACTGGCTGTCTCTCGCTCTATTCAGCATCCTGCTTTCTAACTGGCTGTCTCTCGCTCTATTCAGCATCCTGCTGTCTAACTGGCTGTCTCTCGCTCTATTCAGCATCCTGCTTTCTAACTGGCTGTCTCTCGCTCTATTCAGCATCTTGCTTTCTAACTGGCTGTCTCTCGCTCTATTCAGCATCCTGCTTTCTAACTGGCTGTCTCTCGCTCTATTCAGCATCCTGCTTTCTAACTGGCTGTCTCTCGCTCTATTCAGCATCTTGCGTCTAACTGGCTGTCTCTCGCTCTATTCAGCATCTTGCTTTCTAACTGGCTGTCTCTCGCTCTATTCAGCATCTTGCGTCTAACTGGCTGTCTCTCGCTCTATTCAGCATCCTGCTGTCTAACTGGCTGTCTCTCGCTCTATTCAGCATCTTGCTTTCTAACTGGCTGTCTCTCGCTCTATTCAGCATCTTGCTTTCTAACTGGCTGTCTCTCGCTCTATTCAGCATCCTGCTTTCTAACTGGCTGTCTCTCGCTCTATTCAGCATCCTGCTTTCTAACTGGCTGTCTCTCGCTCTATTCAGCATCTTGCGTCTAACTGGCTGTCTCTCGCTCTATTCAGCATCTTGCTTTCTAACTGGCTGTCTCTCGCTCTATTCAGCATCTTGCGTCTAACTGGCTGTCTCTCGCTCTATTCAGCATCCTGCTGTCTAACTGGCTGTCTCTCGCTCTATTCAGCATCTTGCTTTCTAACTGGCTGTCTCTCGCTCTATTCAGCATCTTGCTTTCTAACTGGCTGTCTCTCGCTCTATTCAGCATCCTGCTTTCTAACTGGCTGTCTCTCGCTCTATTCAGCATCCTGCTTTCTAACTGGCTGTCTCTCGCTCTATTCAGCATCTTGCGTCTAACTGGCTGTCTCTCGCTCTATTCAGCATCTTGCTTTCTAACTGGCTGTCTCTCGCTCTATTCAGCATCTTGCGTCTAACTGGCTGTCTCTCGCTCTATTCAGCATCCTGCTGTCTAACTGGCTGTCTCTCGCTCTATTCAGCATCTTGCTTTCTAACTGGCTGTCTCTCGCTCTATTCAGCATCCTGCTTTCTAACTGGCTGTCTCTCGCTCTATTCAGCATCTTGCTTTCTAACTGGCTGTCTCTCGCTCTATTCAGCATCTTGCTGTCTAACTGGCTGTCTCTCGCTCTATTCAGCATCCTGCTTTCTAACTGGCTGTCTCTCGCTCTATTCAGCATCTTGCTTTCTAACTGGCTGTCTCTCGCTCTATTCAGCATCTTGCTTTCTAACTGGCTGTCTCTCGCTCTATTCAGCATCCTGCTTTCTAACTGGCTGTCTCTCGCTCTATTCAGCATCCTGCTTCTAACTGGCTGTCTCTCGCTCTATTCAGCATCTCCTGCTGTTCTAACTGGCTTGGCTGTCTCTCGCTCTATTCAGCATCTTGCGTCTAACTGGCTGTCTCTCGCTCTATTCAGCATCTTGCTTTCTAACTGGCTGTCTCTCGCTCTATTCAGCATCTTGCGTCTAACTGGCTGTCTCTCGCTCTATTCAGCATCCTGCCTTCTAACTGGCTGTCTCTCGCTCTATTCAGCATCTTGCTTTCTAACTGGCTGTCTCTCGCTCTATTCAGCATCCTGCTTTCTAACTGGCTGTCTCTCGCTCTATTCAGCATCTTGCTTTCTAACTGGCTGTCTCTCGCTCTATTCAGCATCTTGCTTTCTAACTGGCTGTCTCTCGCTCTATTCAGCATCCTGCTTTCTAACTGGCTGTCTCTCGCTCTATTCAGCATCTTGCTTTCTAACTGGCTGTCTCTCGCTCTATTCAGCATCTTGCTTTCTAACTGGCTGTCTCTCGCTCTATTCAGCATCTTGCTTTCTAACTGGCTGTCTCTCGCTCTATTCAGCATCTTGCTTTCTAACTGGCTGTCTCTCGCTCTATTCAGCATCTTGCGTCTAACTGGCTGTCTCTCGCTCTATTCAGCATCTTGCGTCTAACTGGCTGTCTCTCGCTCTATTCAGCATCTTGCGTCTAACTGGCTGTCTCTCGCTCTATTCAGCATCTTGCGTCTAACTGGCTGTCTCTCGCTCTATTCAGCATCTTGCGTCTAACTGTCTGTCTCTCGCTCTATTCAGCATCTTGCGTCTAACTGGCTGTCTCTCGCTCTATTCAGCATCTTGCGTCTAACTGGCTGTCTCTCGCTCTATTCAGCATCTTGCGTCTAACTGGCTGTCTCTCGCTCTATTCAGCATCTTGCTTTCTAACTGGCTGTCTCTCGCTCTATTCAGCATCTTGCTTTCTAACTGGCTGTCTCTCGCTCTATTCAGCATCTTGCGTCTAACTGGCTGTCTCTCGCTCTATTCAGCATCTTGCGTCTAACTGGCTGTCTCTCGCTCTATTCAGCATCTTGCTTTCTAACTGGCTGTCTCTCGCTCTATTCAGCATCTTGCTTTCTAACTGGCTGTCTCTCGCTCTATTCAGCATCTTGCGTCTAACTGGCTGTCTCTCGCTCTATTCAGCATCTTGCTTTCTAACTGGCTGTCTCTCGCTCTATTCAGCATCTTGCGTCTAACTGGCTGTCTCTCGCTCTATTCAGCATCTTGCTTTCTAACTGGCTGTCTCTCGCTCTATTCAGCATCTTGCGTCTAACTGGCTGTCTCTCGCTCTATTCAGCATCTTGCTTTCTAACTGGCTGTCTCTCGCTCTATTCAGCATCTTGCTTTCTAACTGGCTGTCTCTCGCTCTATTCAGCATCTTGCGTCTAACTGGCTGTCTCTCGCTCTATTCAGCATCTTGCGTCTAACTGGCTGTCTCTCGCTCTATTCAGCATCTTGCGTCTAACTGGCTGTCTCTCGCTCTATTCAGCATCTTGCTTTCTAACTGGCTGTCTGTCGCTCTATTCAGCATCTTGCTTTCTAACTGGCTGTCTCTCGCTCTATTCAGCATCTTGCGTCTAACTGGCTGTCTCTCACTCTATTCAGCATCTTGCTTTCTAACTGGCTGTCTCTCGCTCTATTCAGCATCTTGCGTCTAACTGGCTGTCTCTCGCTCTATTCAGCATCTTGCTTTCTAACTGGCTGTCTCTCGCTCTATTCAGCATCTTGCGTCTAACTGGCTGTCTCTCGCTCTATTCAGCATCTTGCGTCTAACTGGCTGTCTCTCGCTCTATTCAGCATCTTGCGTCTAACTGGCTGTCTCTCGCTCTTTTCAGCATCTTGCTTTCTAACTGGCTGTCTCTCGCTCTATTCAGCATCTTGCTTTCTAACTGGCTGTCTCTCGCTCTATTCAGCATCTTGCTTTCTAACTGGCTGTCTCTCGCTCTATTCAGCATCTTGCGTCTAACTGGCTGTCTCTCGCTCTATTCAGCATCTTGCTTTCTAACTGGCTGTCTCTCGCTCTATTCAGCATCTTGCTTTCTAACTGGCTGTCTCTCGCTCTATTCAGCATCTTGCGTCTAACTGGCTGTCTCTCGCTCTATTCAGCATTATGCTTTCTAACTGGCTGTCTCTCGCTCTATTCAGCATCTTGCTTTCTAACTGGCTGTCTCTCGCTCTATTCAGCATCTTGCTTTCTAACTGGCTGTCTCTCGCTCTATTCAGCATCTTGCGTCTAACTGGCTGTCTCTCGCTCTATTCAGCATCTTGCGTCTAACTGGCTGTCTCTCGCTCTATTCAGCATCTTGCGTCTAACTGGCTGTCTCTCGCTCTATTCAGCATCTTGCGTATAACTGGCTGTCTCTCGCTCTATTCAGCATCTTGCGTCTAACTGGCTGTCTCTCGCTCTATTCAGCATCTTGCGTCTAACTGGCTGTCTCTCGCTCTATTCAGCATCTTGCTTTCTAACTGGCTGTCTCTCGCTCTATTCAGCATCTTGCGTCTAACTGGCTGTCTCTCGCTCTATTCAGCATATTGCGTCTAACTGGCTGTCTCTCGCTCTATTCAGCATCTTGCTTTCTAACTGGCTGTCTCTCGCTCTATTCAGCATCTTGCTTTCTAACTGGCTGTCTCTCGCTCTATTCAGCATCTTGCGTCTAACTGGCTGTCTCTCACTCTATTCAGCATCTTGCTTTCTAACTGGCTGTCTCTCGCTCTATTCAGCATCTTGCGTCTAACTGGCTGTCTCTCGCTCTATTCAGCATCTTGCTTTCTAACTGGCTGTCTCTCGCTCTATTCAGCATCTTGCGTCTAACTGGCTGTCTCTCGCTCTATTCAGCATCTTGCGTCTAACTGGCTGTCTCTCGCTCTATTCAGCATCTTGCGTCTAACTGGCTGTCTCTCGCTCTTTTCAGCATCTTGCTTTCTAACTGGCTGTCTCTCGCTCTATTCAGCATCCTGCTTTCTAACTGGCTGTCTCTCGCTCTATTCAGCATCTTGCTTTCTAACTGGCTGTCTCTCGCTCTATTCAGCATCTTGCTTTCTAACTGGCTGTCTCTCGCTCTATTCAGCATCTTGCTTTCTAACTGGCTGTCTCTCGCTCTATTCAGCATCTTGCTTTCTAACTGGCTGTCTCTCGCTCTATTCAGCATCTTGCGTCTAACTGGCTGTCTCTCGCTCTATTCAGCATCTTGCGTCTAACTGGCTGTCTCTCGCTCTATTCAGCATCTTGCGTCTAACTGGCTGTCTCTCGCTCTATTCAGCATCTTGCTTTCTAACTGGCTGTCTCTCGCTCTATTCAGCATCTTGCTTTCTAACTGGCTGTCTCTCGCTCTATTCAGCATCTTGCGTCTAACTGGCTGTCTCTCGCTCTATTCAGCATCTTGCTTTCTAACTGGCTGTCTCTCGCTCTATTCAGCATCTTGCGTCTAACTGGCTGTCTCTCGCTCTATTCAGCATCTTGCGTCTAACTGGCTGTCTCTCGCTCTATTCAGCATCTTGCTTTCTAACTGGCTGTCTCTCGCTCTATTCAGCATCTTGCTTTCTAACTGGCTGTCTCTCGCTCTATTCAGCATCTTGCTTTCTAACTGGCTGTCTCTCGCTCTATTCAGCATCTTGCGTCTAACTGGCTGTCTCTCGCTCTATTCAGCATCTTGCGTCTAACTGGCTGTCTCTCGCTCTATTCAGCATCTTGCGTCTAACTGGCTGTCTCTCGCTCTATTCAGCATCTTGCGTCTAACTGGCTGTGTCTCGCTCTATTCAGCATCTTGCTTTCTAACTGGCTGTCTCTCGCTCTTTTCAGCATCTTGCGTCTAACTGGCTGTCTCTCGCTCTTTTCAGCATCTTGCGTCTAACTGGCTGTCTCTCGCTCTATTCAGCATCCAGTTACGAGTCAAGAGATCTCGGTGGAGGGAGCTGTTCATTTTATTCCAGTAGTACCAAGACTAGTGATGAATACCATGTAACAAGAGCTGTATTCCAGTAGTACCAAGACTAGTGATGAATACCATGTAACGAGCTGTATTCCAGTAGTACCAAGACTAGTGATGAATACCATGTAACAAGAGCTGTATTCCAGTAGTACCAAGACTAGTGATGAATACCATGTAACAAGAGCTGTATTCCAGTAGCACCAAGACTAGAGATAATAATACCATGTAACACGAGCTGTATTGTGATGGGGACCGTGACGGGGATCAGCACATTTTAGGCACTTTACTCTTGAGCTTTTTCTTTACGTTTGTAAGAGTTAATGTAGGCTTCGATATCCCAATGTTTTGATGCTTTAGTTGTCTTTATATATATTTATATATATATTTTGCTGCATTCAAATATGGCCGTACTGTACCTATAGATGCACGTTAGAGCTAATGCTAAAAATACAATCTCATGAACCATAAGTCCGATTGACTCCAGATTTGGTATATGGAGTTAATGAATTAGCTTCTAATGAATTAGCCTCTAATGAATTAGCCTCTAATGAATTTAAGAATGCCTCTGGTTGTCTGACACATGCACCCGATATTTACTTTGTGAGGACCATGAAACCGTGTGGTTTCCACAACTGCCATGTCAGCAGATAATATAGGGGTGTTTTACGAAGGGATTCTGGAAATGTATAGGTTTAATGACATGGTTTCTAACGCCCGCTGAAACGGCTGTGTTTTATATGACCTCTTACTGGGTCTGTAACTAGAGGTCAACGTAGATCATTCTAAGAGTGAGTTAGTTAGGTTAGGGATTCAAAAGGAAGACAGTAGAAAACAAACAATAATTGCACTCGAAACAACTTAACAGTAACATGTAACATGTGACATATTCCCACAGTAATTACATAGCAACAGAGATGAGCGGTTGTTGTAAGACTAATAGGCGATTGTTCCTAATTCCAACTTGTAACTAAAGTACTATTTAACAGCGGTGCTACTACACAGGAAAGAGTAACTTCAAATGTAATGTGTTACCAGACATTTGAAAAATAATATTTACTTTTACAATATCAGTGCACCTGAACCAGAGAGAGAGAGAGAGAGAGAGAGAGAGAGAGAGAGAGAGAGAGAGAGAGAGAGAGAGAGAGAGAGAGAGAGAGAGAGAGAGAGAGAGAGAGAGAGAGAGAGAGAGAGAGAGAGAGAGAGAGAGAGAGAGAGAGAGAGAGAGAGAGAGAGAGAGAGAGAGAGAGAGAGAGAGAGAGAGAGAGAGAGAGAGAGAGAGAGATACTTCACTCCCCTATCTGATTCATAGTAAAATGATCTTGTCTGTTCTGGAAAATTATAGCACCAAGAATTTACTTTACTTACTTTGGAAGAGAGAGAGAGAGAGAAAAGAGTGTGCGTGTGTGTCTGTATCCGCTAATAAATATCTCGAGTCTATATTGCAGACAGTGCATACCTTCCGCTGCAGTTTTACTTCGATAATATACACTGAAAAAAATATAAACGCAACATGTAAAGTGTTGATCCCATGTTCAGGTGTGGCATATCAAGAAGCTGATTAAACAGCATGATCATTACACAGTTGCACCTTGTGCTGGAGACAATAAAAGGCCACTCTGAAATGTGCAGTTTTGTCACACAACACAATGTCACACTGTCTCAGGTTTTGAGGGAGCGTGCAATTGGCATGCTGACTGCAGGAATGTCCACAAGAGCTGTTGCCAGAGAATTGAATGTTAATTTCTCTACCATAAGTCACCTCCAATGTTGTTTTAGAGAATTTGGCAGTACACTCAACCGGCCTGACAACCGCAGACGTATGGTGTTGTGTGGGCGAGTGGTTTGCTGATGTCAACGTTGTGAACAGAGTGCCCCATTGTGGTGGTGGGGTTATGGTATGGGCAATAAGCTACAAACAACGAACACAATTGCATTTTATTGATGGCTATTTGAATGCACAGCGATACCGTGATGAGATCCCGAGGCCCATTGTGAGGCCCATTTTGTTATTTTAAAGTATCTGTATTCTGAGCCATGTGAAATCCATAGATTAGGGCCTAATGAATTCATTTCAATTGACTGATTTCCTTATGTGAACTGTAACTTGGTCAAATCTTATTACCAAAACACTACAACGTCACTGTCTCTGTACTACTTGTCCTACACACCTGACATGATACGGCAGCTTAGTAACACACGTCATAATATAGGTACACTAATGTACTCTTCCCGTGACGCTCAACCACACACAACATTCAGCAGCAACAGAGGAGGTTTGGTTTAAACGTCTCAAAGCTGAAAAACACATGCAGCTTTTCCCAACAGGTACCATGAATTCCACAAATGCATTCCTTAGCGGTGGTGCGAGAATATTACAGCACATGGTATCACAGCTCATAAAGTTATGTGTCTCAGTGACGCATTAGACTGCTCTTTCTTCATTCAGTAGCTTGGGGGACCTGTATAATAAAAAACAGTGGGAATTGACTTTGTCTCATTTAGCTAGCTTGGAGATGTTATCTTCCACAATAAAAAAAACGGATCAGGTTGGTTCTTCTACTTTCTCGACCCGCCGGTATGTTCTGAGTGCGTTTCAGACCTATCCTGTTCCATTGTTGTGTCAACAGGGTCAGAGTGCGTCGAATGGGAATTCTAAAAATGAATTGAGATGTAACATGTCCAATTGCCCTCTTTTCTTGCTGTGAAATCTATTGCTTTAGTATGTGTATATTAGATTCCCAGGGTTCCAAACAGGGTTAAAACAATTACATCACAATAAAACACAACAAAGACTACATCATAAATAACACAATGCATCAAACAAGACATAATTACATTATTACTCTCTTATTACAAATGAACAATATAAAATCCACAATAACACAATACCACATCATTTAGTGTGTGTGTGTTAAGAGTGCGTGTGTTAGTGTGTGTGTGTGTGTGTGTGTGTGTGTGTGTGTGTGTGTGTGTGTGTGTGTGTGTGTGTGTAGAGTGCATGTGTTAGTGTGTGTGTGTAGAGTGCATGTGTTAGTGTGTGTGTATATGTGTGTGTGTGTGTGTGTGTGTTGTGTGTGTGTGTGTGTGTGTGTGTGTGTTAGTGTGTGTGTGTGTGTGTGTGTGTGTGTTAGTGTGTGTGTGTATGTGTGTGTATGTGTGTGTGTGTCCCATCACAGTCCAGACCATGAGGTGTTGTCAGATTTTACAGCTTGCTGTTCTTAGAATCACATCACAATAAAACACAACAGAGACTACATCATAAATAACACAATGCATCAAACAAGACATAATTACATTATTACTCTCTTATTACAAATGAACAATATAAAATCCACAATAACACAATACCACATCATTTAGAGTGTGTGTTAAGAGTGCATGTGTTAGTGTGTGTGTGTGTGTGTATATGTGTGTAGAGTGCATGTGTTAGTGTGTGTGTGTGTGTGTGTGTAGAGTGCATGTGTTAGTGTGTGTGTGTAGAGTGCATGTGTTAGTGTGTGTGTGTAGAGTGCATGTGTTAGTGTGTGTGTGTGTGTGTGTGTGTGTGTGTGTGTGTGTGTGTGTGTGTGTGTGTGTGTGTGTGTGTGTGTGTGTGTGTGTGTGTGTGTGTGTGTGTGTGTGTGTTAGTGTGTGTGTGTGTGTGTGTTAGTGTTAGTGTGTGTGTGTATGTGTGTGTGTGTGTCCCGTCACAGTCCAGACCATGAGGTGTTGTCAGATTTTACAGCTTGCTGTTCTTAGAATTTTTTTTCCTCGACATGGTCAAATAACTCAAGCATAGATTAACTTTTTTTCTAATTTGGCACACTTGGTAACAATAAAAAATAATGGCACCAATTGGCCTATAGGTGGCGCTGTTATAAACAGTCTCACTTAAACCCTCATATCCGCCGCCATGTTTGACCTAGAGACTTGAAACATTGTATGTAGGTGTCTCAGGTCCGTCAGGATAGATTTTCCTCCATCTTGGAAATTTTGGAAAATCTTTGAAAAACATCTCATGAACCATATGGCCAAAGGATACCAAATTTGGGATGTAGGCCCATGTTACCTCTTAACTTAGTTTGAGAAATTGTTTAAGAAATGGCTGAGTTATTATAAACCAGGAAATCAGATTTTACTTGTCCATTTAAATCCTTTGTAAATACACTTCACAATTGTCTATCAACTTGAAACTTTTTAGGGTCATCACAGACATTACTATGATGAAAGATGTTAAGTTTAGCATTGATATCTTAAAAAAGAAGTAAACTACTAATAATTCACTTGTTTGACTACGTAATGTTAATGCTTAAAATGATCATAAAAAATCTTTCACTCCCAAACTTTTGAGTCAGATTCACTCCAAATTTGGTCTTTGGACTCATCACAATAGTCCCTAATGAGTTTGAGAAAATAACGTAGATGCATTCAAAGATAGTCACACTATACCAGTAGATGCATATTAGCACACATGCTAATATGCTAAAATTTGCTACAAATACTTATCTAATCTTCTCAAGAACCATAGGTCCAAATTTAAATGTCTATTTACCTGTAAATCCACTCCAACATTAATGCTGTGTTAGAATATGGCCGCACTATACCTATAAATACACGTTAGCACATGTTCTAGTGCTAAAAATACTTACAAAAATCTTCTGCTCATGAACCATAAATCAGATTGATTCCAGATTTGGTATATACAGTGCATTCGGAAAGTATTCTTACCCCTTGACTTTTCCACATTTTGTTACGTTACAGCCTCACTTTAAAATTGATGAGAAAAAAAAACATATTTAATCAAGCTACATACAATACCTCACAATGACAAAGCAAAAACAGGTGTTTTGACATTTTTGCACATTAAATAAACTAAATACGAAATACCTTATTTACATAAGAATTCAGACCCTTTGCTATGAGACTCGAAATTGAGCTCAGCTTCAATTGATCATCCTTGAGATGGTTCTAGAACTTGATTGGAGTCCACCTTTGGTAAATTCAATTGATTGCACATAATTTGGAAAGGCACACCCCTGTCTATATAAGGTCCCACAGTTGACAGTGCATGTCAGCGCAAAAACCAAGCCATGAGGTCAAAGGAATTGTCCGTAGAGCTCTGAGACAAGATTGTGTCAAGGCACAGATCTGGGGAAGGATACCAAAACATTTCTGCAGCATTGAAGTTCCCCAAGAAATCAGTGGACTCCATCATTCTTAAATGGAAGAAGTTTGGAACTACCAAGACTCTTCCTAGAGCTGGCCGCCTGGCCAAACTGAGCAATTGGAGGAGAAGGCCCTTGGTTGGGGAGGTGACCAAGTACCCAATGGTCACTCTGACAGAGCTCTAGTGTTCCTCTGTGGAGATGGGAGAACCTTCCAGAAGGACAGCCATCTCTGCAGCCCTCCACCAATCAGGCCATTATGGTAGAGTGGCCAGACGGATGCCACCCCTCAGTAAAAGGCACATGACAGCACGCTTGGAGTTTGCCAAAAGGCACCTAAAGACTCTTAGACCATGAGAAACAAGATTTTCTGGTCTGATGAAACCAAGATTGAACTCTTTGGTCTGAAAGCCAAGCGTCACATCTGGAGGAAACCTGGCACCATCCCTACGGTGAAACATGGTGGTGGCAGGATCATGCTGTGGGGATGTTTATCATCGGCAGGGACTGGGAGACTAGTCAGGATCGAGGGAAAAATGAACGGAGCAATGTACAGAGTTATCCTTGATGAAAACCTGCTCCAGAGCACTCAGGACCTCAGACTGGGGCAAAGGTTCACCTTCCAACAGGAAAATCACACTAAGTACACAGCCAAGACAACGCAGGTGTGGCTTTGGGACAAGTCTTTGAACATCCTTGATTGGCCCAGCCAGAACCCAGACTTGAACCCGATCGAACATCTCTGGAGAGACCTGAAAATAGTTGTGCAGCGACGCTCCCCATCCAACCTGACAGAGCTTGAGAGGATCTGCAGAAAAGAATGCGAGAGACTCCCCAAATACAGGTGTGCCAAGCTTGTAGCATTATACCCAAGAAGACTCGAGGCTGTAATCGCTGCCAAAGGTGCTTCAACAAAGTACAGTGGGGCAAAAAAGTATTTAGTCAGCCACCAATTGTGCAAGTTCTCCCACTTAAAAAGACGAGAGAGGCCTGTAATGGGGTCTGAATACTTTCCGAATGCACTCAGTAAATTAGCCTCTAATGAATTTGAGAATGATTAGTTGCTGCATTCAAAGTCGGCAGAGCATAGTGAAAAATTTATATTTTATTTGGGAAAATTAAAAAACGGAAGTCCTGCTGCTTGCACAGTCAGCGTATTACAGCTGTGAAAGTGTATTGACATATTTTGGAACTCGAATGTGGAGGTTACCAACTGTGATTTATTTAAACAAACAGATTTAGACAAAATAAAGTCTAATTCACTAATGCAGATTTTTTTTTTTACAAGCCTTACTATAAACCATTGGTCAAATTGACCCCAGAATTGGTATATAAACTCAATACATTAAGTAATGACTTTAAGAATGATTACCTGCTGCATCCAAACATAATCAACTTACAGCACTAGACTAAACCTCACTTGCGTCATCCTTGTGGTATTGAGAGATAAACATGGTCATGTTTTCGCTGATTGAACATAAAGGATGATAGTTCCTACATGATGGAGTTCTTACTTTGTTATCCAACTGATCTTGTGTCCTTTCTGTCATCCTGTGAACCCCGTTCATGGCTGCTCAAAGCTATATTTAGGATTTGTATCCTCAAATAACATTTTTACATTTGACATTTCAGTAATTTAGCAGACACTCTTATCCAGAGCTACTTACAGTTAGTGTATTCATCTTAAGATAGTTAGTTGGGACAACCACATGACATCGTATACTTTAGCTTGGGAAATATTGTTATTTTACAAATTAGGAATCAATCATGTCAGTTTATATTTCATTGTATATTTAACTTAAGTTGTGAATCGATTCTATTGTGCAAATCGATGGTTATTATAATCAGTGTACTTTATAAGGCTCATACATGCTTATAACAAGTTATAAAGCATTATACCTGGATGCTTTAAATAAAGTGTTACCCTGGACATTCCTTCATCGTACTTCTTCAAAATGGACCATACGTGAACTGCGAGCCGCTGTAAACACAGAATAGAAGGATTTTCATTGAATCGTTACACTCTTTTTAATAGGATTGTTATGATGTCAGAGGGTGCCTGTGGATGCTCAGTGCGATTATGAAATGATATTGCCACGCTGAATGGATCCATGGCTGGTGTCTTGCAGCAAGGCTGCCACAGACACTGTCCTAAAGTCTACATCAATCGGACGGTCGGCAAGAATATGAACAATAAACCATAATCAAATCAGTTAGCCGTTGAAAACGTCCAACAGTAAGCCTGTAACAACTTTCCCTAGTTTACGCTAACACATCATTGCCCATGGAAATAGTTGCCATGTTTCCCTCCTAAAGCTCCAGGATTGATATAACCTTTGAATGAAGCCTTCCTCTTGTAATTTCCCCTTCTCTTTGAAAATTCTACTCCAAATTCTCCCCGTTGTGTGACTATACCTACACAGAGGCACTCCCCTCATGCACCCTTAGACCTTGCCTGTCATCTCCAAAATGAACCCACCCATACTGTTGAACAACTTGGACCATGCTATTTTGCATAAATGCTTATTAACTGTGATTGTTACTGAAAGTGCTGAAAACAGACACAATGTTTTATAATATTTTTTTATTTGAATGCTTTTGGACAATTCAGACATATTTTCATCAAACAATCAAATACTAAATGACTAAATGACTAACTCCCAAGTGAGTATGACCAATGATAGCCTTGCTTGTAAAGTAACGTCCGTGATTTTGGTCTTCTCAGTCTAATGCCATCTCGTCTCTTAGTGTGTTCTCTAATAACTCTCTAGAGCCTGAATCCCCAGGAAACACATAACTACTTTCACTTTTCATCACGCCCGGTTTCCTCTTGAAGACATGATGGACGCATTTACGCTCTTTCACACCCAATTGACAGTGTGGTCCAGAAGAGGAAGGAAACTCCCCCTGTAAAAGGAATGCATCCATTAAATCGATTTACAGAAAGATTTACTGAGCGTGTTGTGTGCTGTATGTCATTCTTCTCATTAGCTGTGAAATCCTGTAATTGTTACTGTAGATGGGGATGTTTGTCAATGATGTGTCACCGATGACCATTTTTCAAGGCATTATTTCACATCCTCTGTAATCGTGGACCTTTTTTAATCCACACTTTTGCAACGTTTACATCATACGGTTGCTTCACTTTACACATGAACAGACACCTTCTAATTACAGTAATCTTACAATGTAATCCTTTCACACTCAACCACTCCTACCACAACGTCCTTACCATTCAATTTCTATTACAACATGTGACACTAACCCTAACAGATGCAATGAATTTGCTTCATGCATATCCGTCCATGTTTCCTTGCTAACGTTTCCCTGTCGAAATAATGTCTTCAATTCATTTAGTTTCACCTACATTTTCTTCGTGTATTTTTTGCTAAGTGTTGACTACACTTCTGTAGTCTGTTTTCTCGTTTTATATGTGGTGAGGGTCTGTGTAATATTTGCTCTGGGATACATTGCGAGTTTAATTGAGGTAGTGCAGCTGTCAAAGTAATTACACGCTCATGTTTGTAACTTGGCAGGGAGAAGGTCTGTGTGGCCACAAGCTTTTTGGAGATGTGTAATGTTTCGACCCTTGTTGCCAATGTAGAAATGCCAACTTCAAGAAAAGAACATCTGGCACACAGGCGATAGCGACGCGATATCGCTGTTTATGGCTATGTAAGTACTATGTTCAGACAGGAGGCGTAGGGATCTGCATTCCTGTAGTTCATTAAGAGCCGTGCTCTGTGACTAACCTGAAGCTGGACTAGTTATTTCACACTGCACATATACAGTACATAACCATACTATTATTTTACATTTTAGCCTAATGAATCAGAGAATGTACTGCATTATTTGTTCTGCTTTGACTGTTTCCATTTACAGTTCTGTACTCCTTCCACGGGTGTGACCGTGTTCCATGACATGTCCTTCGTTTTGGCAGGAGAGTCTTAGTCCAGTTTAAAGGTGCAATCTACGATTCAAACAGCAACAAAGTGGTCACCCAGCCACTTTTTTGGGGGGTAAACAGCTGAGGAATGGGGCTGGATAAATGTGACCACTCTCAATGTTGACAACAGTTGGAGGCCATCTACATTTTATCAGTCGTTTTTATGAATGTTTTATTATTTTTTACTTATTAAGGATAGAATGGATTGCACTCTCCCTGTATTTCATCAGTCTCTGTTGGCTGATTCCCACTATAGGGCCAAGCCAAGCCTAGTAGCTGTACTGACCTGGCCTGGCTAGGCATCCATCAAAGTAGCTGGAACCGTGCTGGAAAGAACAATGTGAAAATAAAAATATCAGAGCCAGCTGCAGTACGGTTCAGGTCCATCCTAGATTGTGAATCAGGCATGTATGTCCAGGTTCAGCACAAGCTCTCTGTGTTCTGTCCAGACTGACTGGTCCATTCCACAGGAGTCCATTCCACAGGAGTCCACTGAGGCTCCTCAGTTGCAAGCTTATCCAGCTCCTCCCTCAGCTCTTTGAATCGCCATGGCGTCCTCGCCGTTGACAACCTTCTCCAATAGGTGGCCTTACTGGCTGTCCATGGCTTCTGCCGAGCCAATCATCTGGTTTCTTCTTCTGCCAAGCCTATCATATCTTCAAATTATTAACCCTTATTTTACCAGGTATGTTGACCGAGAACACATTCTCATTTACATTAACGACCTGGGGAATAGTTACAGGGGAGTGGAGGGGGGATGAATGAGCCAATTGGAAGGTGGGGATGATTAGTTGGCCATGATGGTATTTAGCCGGGACATCAGGGTTAACACCCCTACTCTTACGATAAGTGCCATGGGATCTATGGTGAACACAGAGTGTCAGGACACCCGTTTAACATCCCTTCCAAAGACAGCACCCTACACAGGGCAATGTCCCCAATCACTGCCCTGGGGCATTGGGATATTTTTTTAGACCAGAGGAAAGAGTGCCTCTTACTGGCCCTCCAACACCACTTCCAGCAGCATCTGGTCTCCCATCCAGGGACCAACTCTGCTTAGCTTCAGAGGAAAGCCAGCAGTGGGATGCAGGGTGGTATGCTGCAGGCAAAGTCCTCTTTCTATGAGAAACAGAATTCACAATAGTACATTTGTGAATTCTGAATTCATAAATTATACACTCAGAAAAAAAGGTGCTACCTAGAACCAATAAGGTTTCTTCAGCTGCCCCCATAGGAGAACCCTTTGAAGAACCCTTTTTGATTCCAAGTAGAGCCCTTTCTACAGAGGGTTCTACATGGAACCCGAAATAGTTCTACCTGGAACCAAAAAGGGTTGGGCCCCTAACCCCTTTGGAACCCTTTTTTTCTAAGTGTACAGCTGAATTCTCACCTGTGGAACAGTTGTAGCTCATGCTTTGGAGAATGGTAGTATGGTTCTTTCCAACCAAAAACGGTACTTTTATCACTGTCAGGTGAGCCTTCCGTTTGCTGCAAAGGGGTTTATGTGAAATAAACCCGCCACTGTTGAAATATCACACTTCAGTGGCCAATAAATACCGGAATCACATAAGTGTTAAGGATGGAGGCATATAATATGTAGTTAAAGGTTGTTCGGCCCTGATGCTTGACATTGGGCAACCTCAGACCCCGGTCCAACCCAGATGTGACCCTATGTTTTAATAGGGGCAGTTTGGTTACAAACTGAATGAGAATGCAGATGAGAGTTATGAGAGTGACCTGGCAACACACACACACACACACACACACACACACACACACACACACACACACACACACACACACACACACACACACACACACACACACACACACACACACACACACAGGGATTTTCTTCTGGAACATACATGCTGCACACCCAGCAGCCATTTTACTTGAAGATAGAGGGTCAACCATGTATAAACCAAGGTGTGAGTGACCTCACCACCTCATGCTGCAATGTTACCAGACCTGGGACACAAACATGTTTGATTGTGTGTGTGTGTGTGTGTGCGCGCCCTACAAGTGAGAACAGGTAACTTTTTTCAGTGTTCCCCTCCACCTCAATGATGAAATGTACGGTAACTACATTGCAGCAAAAACATAAAGAAAGTAGTCCATTCAAAACACAGGTTACAATGTTTTAACACTTTCTAATTACGTTCACTAATACAACATTTCTAAGGGATTTACAAATGGTTTGCTCACCATGTATTAATCATTACTCCCACATTGTTCCTGATCTACTCTCTTTAGATCAGGGACCGCAAAAATACTTTACTTAGTATAATAGTTTATTACTGCACGTTATTATAAAGTGTTACCCCAAAAATGTACTAATTAAAACTGTTTCACTCAGCATCTGGATGAAACTGTCAATTTTGTTTCCTCTTCGGTGGAGAAGAATGTAGCTTTCCTTTGGCTAAAACATAGCTCCCCGATCGATGGTGGCGTCACAAAAACCACACACGGTTTGAATGCTGTCTGTGGTATAGAAAACTGTGAGAGAGGGATCAAGATAGAGAGAGAGATCTGAAATAAAACACCAGAAGCACACAAATTAGGCCCGATGTCACAATTTAGAAGACCAATCAATCTCTATCAAATGAATTAGCTCCTTGACCTGTCATTTACTGGTCTCGGATTGTGATTGGCCTGCTGGCCTGTCACTCACATGACGCTGCACATCCGGAAGCACACCTTGCCCACCACAAGCTTGTGCACCGACTCCAGACTTGTCTAGTAGTAGTTCCCTCTGTGCTCCCCACATTCTAGAAACATGAGATATAGGTATTTTGGTATTTTATTAGAATCCCCATTAGCTGTTGCAAAAGCCAAAAGCAGCAGCTACTCTTCCTGGGGTCCACACAAAACATGAACCATAATACAGAACGACATAACATCATTAGACAAGAACAGCTCAAGGACAGAACTACATACATTAAATATGGGACACTATATCACGCCGTTCGTAATAATGATGGTCGGACCAAGGCGCAGCGTACTTCGAGTTCCACATACTTTTAATGAATAAAGTGAAACTTAAGCAAATACAAAACAAATAAAGAACAAACGAACCGTGACGACAATGCAGTGCGAACAGGCAACTAAACATTAACAATATCCCATAACCCACAGGTGGAAAGATTTCAACTTAAATATGATCCCCAATTAGAGACAACGATTACCAGCTGCCTCTAATTGGGAATCATACACAAACCCCAACGTAGAAAATTAAACCTAGAACCACACATAGAAATAATAAACTAGACTAAAAACCCTAGTTACGCCCTGACCTACTCTACCATAGAAAATACAGGTTTTCTATGGTCAGGACGTGACACATTGTTTCAAATTGAGACAAACAAATATCAACTTAGAAGGGATACTTTTATGCTAAATGGGTGAGATTGACTTGATTGACAAAAAAGATAATGTTGCAAAAGTGGCTAGTTTGAAGGAACCAAAGTGTGGATTGCAGTCTCTCCTTGTCCATAGACCGCTTCCCGAGATAAAGAAACAAAATATGTCAAATCGCTGAACTATTCCTTTAACTTCCGAATGTACCTTTTTAAGGTTTTAATAACATGTCATTCCTGATTAGGAAAACCTCTTGCTTCCTGACGCTTGCTACCAGTTTTGGTTTTAATGAACTATCAACCCTTATACTTGCGTGCTACAGTGCCAGTTGTAACTAAAAGAGGATGGGAAAACGGGAATCCTTCCCAGGGAACACCACATTCCCCCTCCTTTGTTGATTTCCTGTCCTGGTTCAGGATTAGGGATAGTAATGCCATGAAAACATTGGAATATCAGGATCACTGGTCCTCTTTGACTAACACACAGCAGAGGCCTGACTGTTCCAAACATATTGGAATGGTAGCGTTTCGTCTAATCTCCCATGTTGCACTTTAAATGGGAACCACCTGCGTGTTTTAATTTTAAATAACTGCAGGCCCGAATGTGTCTTATCCAAGGATTTTGTGAAATGGAACAAATAATATTTCCCTTCACGTGGTAGCATTGCACCTAGCATACAATTATGCATTGTTGGTTAAACCAGTTAAATGTAATTGAAAATGTAATATATGTAATCCCAGGAAGTAATTATTTATCATGAGAGGGCCATAAACAATAACTAGTAATGCTGCATACTCTAAGAAAGGTTAAAATCCCACCTTTCTGGTAGTTAGTTATAAATTGCTGAAACAAAACTGTATGAATAAGGCTTGAAGTTACTTATATGCTTTCTAAATATAGTATAATCACATTTTAAAATGATTAACTCTAAGATTGCACCTACATATTTGTATGTTTGCTAAAGGTCTCTCTTGATCAAAATGTCTGCCCCCATCACTGTGAACGTCTCAGAGCTCTAGCTTGGCTTCCTGACCTCGTTAGGAACTCACCTTTCATCTCATATTAATCTGTGAACGTCTCAAAGAGCTCTAGCTTGGCTTCCTGAACTCGTTAGGAGCTCGCATTTGTCTATGACAAACATAAAGGAGAGAGCGAGAGCGAGAGAGAGATACACTTCACTCCCCTATCTGATTCATAGTAAAATGATATTGTCTGTTCTGGAAAATTATAGCACCAAGAATTTACTTTGGAAGAGAGAGAGAGAGAAAAGAGTGTGCGTGTGTGTCTGTATCCGCTAATAAATATGTAAATGAAACTCATAGCAGATAAACATGGCTCATACATCTCCCTCCCCACTGACGACTTCTGGCTATGGATGGAGTCTACATGACATGACTTCAAACAGAAACCATCGGATAGAGTGGAGTCCAACTCAATTACAGGGTGAAGTCTGGATTCAAACTTTTTTCTTTTTTCATCCCTTATGTCTGGATGAATAGCTCGCCTGTCATTATCTGTAATCTTATTCACAGTCCAGCCCAGACCTGGGTTCAAATAGTAATTGTTTTCTTACAGAAACTGCACTTGATTGAGCTTGCCTGGCACAATGGAACCAACGGGATAGTCCCAAAAGTGCAAACACCGCCCATCTAGCGCCCCCCCAGACAGGCTAAAAAGTAAATTATTCTGTCTGTATGTGACACAAAAGACCGCCTGTCCTCTATCCAGTTACGACCGGGCGTGGCCAATGAAGATGACATAGCAAAGCCGTTGCCTGAACCGCATAAGGAGAGACATAGTAAAAGATACATCGACCAGAATAGCTTCTGGCCGTAGGAAAACTCTGAAGGTGGTCTCCTCAGTACAGTATGTCATCTGTCTGAGAATATTTACATTAGTATGAAAGGAGAGAAAGCGAGTGCTTTCTGCAATTGGATTTTATTGACTGAATCGTTAATTAACTAGACGACTGGATCTGACCAGAGCTAAAACTATACACCTAGTGTGCAAAACATTAGGAACACCTTCCTAGTATTGAGTTGCATGCCCTTTTGACCTCAGGACAGCCTGAATTCTTTGTGGCATGCATGGACTCTACAAGGTGTTGAAAGCGTTCCACAGGGATGCTGGCCCATGATGACTCCAATGCTTCCCACAGTTGTGTCAAGTTTGCTGGATGTCTTTTGGGTGGTAGACCATTGTCGATGCACACGGGAAACTGTTGAGTGTGAAAAACCCAGCAGCGTTGCAGTTCTTGACACACTTAAACCGGTGCGCCTGGCACCTACTACCATACCCTGTTCAAAGGCACTAAAATCTTGTCTTGCCCATTCACCCTCTGAATTGCACACATACCCAATCCATATCTAAATTATTTCTAGGCTTAAAAATCCTTATTTAACTTGTATCCTCCCCTTTTATCTACACTGATTGAAGTAAATTTAATAAGTGACATCAATAAGGGATAATACTAACATCAAGGCGGTGGCCCGTTCCTGTAGGTTCATGCTCTACAACATCCGCAGAGTACGACCCTGCCTCACACAGGAAGCGGCGCAGGTCCTAATCCAGGCACTTGTCATCTCCCGTCTGGATTACTGCAACTCGCTGTTGGCTGGGCTCCCTGCCTGTGCCATTAAACCCCTACAACTCATCCAGAACGCCGCAGCCCGTCTGGTGTTCAACCTTCCCAAGTTCTCTCACGTCACCCCGCTCCTCCGCTCTCTCCACTGGCTTCCAGTTGAAGCTCGCATCCGCTACAAGACCATGGTGCTTGCCTACGGAGCTGTGAGGGGAACGGCACCTCAGTACCTTCAGGCTCTGATCAGGCCCTACACCCAAACAAGGGCACTGCGTTCATCCACCTCTGGCCTGCTCGCCTCCCTACCACTGAGGAAGTACAGTTCCCGCTCAGCCCAGTCAAAACTGTTCGCTGCTCTGGCCCCCCAATGGTGGAACAAACTCCCTCACGACGCCAGGACAGCGGAGTCAATCACCACCTTCCGGAGACACCTGAAACCCCACCTCTTTAAGGAATACCTAGGATAGGATAAAGTAATCCTTCTGACCCCCCCCCCCCCCCTTAAAAGATTTAGATGCACTATTGTAAAGTGGCTGTTCCACTGGATGTCATAAGGTGAATGCACCAATTTGTAAGTCGCTCTGGATAAGAGCGTCTGCTAAATGACTTAAATGTAAATGTAAATAATAGCTTTCACCTGGATTCACCTGGTCAGTCCGTATCATGGAAATAGCAGGTTGTCCTTAATGTTTTGTCCACTCAGTGTATTTACATGTTTTTTAAATATTTATTTAAACTTTATTTAACTAGGCAAGTCAGTTAAGAACAATTTCTTATTTACAATGACGGCTGGGCCAATTGTGTGCCACCCTATGGGACTCCCAATCACGGCCGGATGTGATTCAGCCTGGATTCAAACTAGGAACTATAGTGATACCTCTTGCACTGAGATGCAGTGCCTTAGACCGCTGCGCCACTCGGGAGCAAGAAGTTGGTCAGAATATGTCATGGAAAGAGCAGGTGTTCTTAATGTTTTGTCCACTCAGTGTACATCAGAGTGTAATGTAAGAACGATAGCAGCCATGGATCGGACAGGAAAAGGTGATCAACATCTAAAGTATGACAAGACCAATGAGATAAGATTTAACACCAAAGATGACCGTAGAAGCATTCTAAATAAGTTAAAACATCAAGTAACGTTCCTAAACATTTATTTGCACAACCATACAGTTTTACACGTACTGGATCACTACACCATCACATTTGGAGGGTTCAATTGTTTGTTTGTTTTCACAGATTCAGCAACCCATTATTTAGAAATAAAGTACTTTGGACTGAGCACGTTGCAATTTCATTCATTTTGTAAACATTTGTGCCTGCGATGCCCAAGCATGAACATGCTACAGCTACTAAACTTACCCAAGCATCAATATGGCTGTCTTGGTTGTTTTCTTGGTATATGGTTGTCTCCTACATAGCAAATTCTCCAGTGTTGAATCGAAACTATGAGTGTTAAATTTAACACTGTTCCAGTGTCTATACGGGTCCACACTTTTCAGAGTTAAATTAACACTTTGCTTAGTATAAAACCTTATTTACATACACTACATGACCAAAAGCATGTGGACACCTGCCCATCGAACATCTCATTCCAAAATCATGGGCATTAATATGGAGTTGGTCGAGCCTCCCGGGTGGCGCAGTGGTCTAAGGCACTGCATCGCAGTGCTAGCTGTGCCACCAGAGACTCTGGGTTTGAGCCCAGGCTCTGTCGCGACCGGGAGGTCCATGCGGCGACGCACAATTGGCCCAGCGTCGTCCGGGTTAGGGAGGGTTTGGGCGGCAGGGATATCCTTGTCTCATCGCGCACTAGCGACTCCTGTGGCGGGCCGGGCGCAGTGCACGCTGACACGGTTGCTAGGTGTACGGTGTTTCCTCCGACACATTGGTGTGGCTGGCTTCCGGGTTGGAGGCGCGCTGTGTCAAGAAGCAGTGTGGCTTGGTTGGGTTGTGTTTCGGAGGACGCATGGCTCTCGACCTTCGCCTCTCCCGAGTCCGTATGGGAATTGCAGCGATGAGACAAGACTGTAACTACTACAGGATATCACGAAATTGGAGAGAAAAAAGGGCAAAATAAAATATGGAGTTGGTCCCCCCCTTTGCTGCTATAACAGCCTTCACGCTTCTAGGAAGGCTTTCCACTAGATGTTGGGTGATTAGGCCTGGCTCGCAGTTGGCGTTCCAATTCATCCCAAAGGTTAGATGGGGTTGAGGTCAGAGCTCTGTGCAGGCCAGTCAAGTTCTTCCACACTGATCTCGACAAAACCATTTCTGTATGGACCTCGCTTTGTGCATGGCGGCATTGTCATGCTGAAACAGGAAAGGGCCTTCTCAAAACTGTTGCCACAAAGTTGGAAGCACAGAATTGTCTAGAATGTCATTGTATGCAGTAGCTAGGGCTGGGCGATATGGCCAAAATATCGTATTTTATGTTTTTGATTAATAAAAGTTCTACATTTGCTTTATGAGTAGTGACCTTAGGGTTGCAACACATATATTCAAAATTATTTCAATGGGTCTTTCTCCATTCGGATTGTTTTATAGTGTTCAATTCAACTTCAACCTAAAATAATTTCCTACATTTCCATCAATTTCTGCATTTCCTGCACTCATTTGAGATCATTTCCACACTGCCACGATATGGGCAAAAATACTAGGCCTTATTTTTAACCAAATCAAAACCCTTGGGTGAACTTTTGGAGTCATGGAAATAGAATCTTTATTACAATTCTATAGTTAGAATTTATATAATAGTGGGCACTTTGATTACAGTGTTGTTTGACATGACAACGAATGAAGATGCCATGGACGAGTTATTGTGACAGGGTAGGAACCAGAGTGATGTTCAGTGTTTCTTAGGGGACCCTATAATCTTTGGCTACATTAAATCTTTATTCATATAGCCAACATATTGTCACGTTCGTTTGTAGAAACGGACCAAGGCGCAGCGGATGTTGAGTTCCACATCATTTATTAAAGTGAAACTATAAAACAAAACAAGAAACAAACAACGAACCGTGGCTACATACACTTACTCAAAATACAAAATTCAATATCCCACAAAACACAGGTGGAAAAAAGGCTACCTAAATATGATCCCCAATTAGAGACAAGGATTACCAGTTGCCTCTAATTGGGAACCATATGCGCAAGTGAAGGAGATCCTAATTTCAAACAAGTCCATTAGTTGGCACATTTCCCCACCTCAGTTATCTTTGCCCTTTTCTTCAAAATGAGGCACAGTAACAGGCGAAAGACGATTAAGGAGTTGGGCAAACCAAATTATGATCTCCCTATCTAGCTTGTTGAGGGGTCGGGCCGTCTGTTCAAGGCTTGTCGCTTCTGCTGAGGCAGAACATAGAAATATGAAAACTAGAACGCCACATAGAAATAATAAACTAGAACACCACATAGAAATAATAAACTAGAACACCACATAGAAATAATAGACTAGAACACCCCAGTCACGCCCTGACCTAGTATACCATAGAGAAACAATGGCTCTCTATGGTCAGGGTGTGACACATATTCATGCTTCGCCTATTCCTCTTTGATTTAGAAGATACTGTTGCACAAACAACATGCTGATTTAAGCCTCCTCCAGTATTGGTATAAGGCTGTATTAGCTAGCTACGTTTGCTCTGACTCTGATTTTATTTTAGCTAGCTATCTAGCGATTAGCATTAGTGGCTAACACGATTTAGCTTAACGTGCTACGAAAATACAAACTAGCTGTTTGCAAATGTAAGAAACACAAACTAATATTGTAATTATAGAACGCTTGTGGATTTATATTAAGATCAAAGTGGAAACACCATCGTTGTCATCAACATTGTTGCATGTGCTGCATTGACCATGCAGACTGAACGCAAGTGTCTCGTGGTCCAGCAACAACACATGCGCTCCTTGAGTGACAAGGGATGGAACTAGGTCTGTGTGGAAAGCAGCATGGAGAGAGAGAGAGAGAGAACGGAGAGGGATGACTCAAGTAGCGGAGTAAACTATAAAAATGGACGTTACACACAGAGTATCACATTTAACAATGTGCTTTACAAACCAAACATTAAAATAGCATTATAGAAGGTAAAGTAAAAAAACAAACCGGTCCGTGCATAAATACCGGTATATCGTCAAATACTGTATACCACCCAGCCCTAGCTGTAGTGTTAAGATTTCCCTTCACTGAAACTAAGGGGCCTAGCCCGAGCCATGAAAAACAGCCCCAGACCAATATTCCTACTTCACCAAACTTTACAGTTGGCACTATGCATTCGGGCAAGTAAAGTTCTCCTGGTATCTGGCATATGGTAGAGCGTGATTCATCACTCCAGAGAATGCAATTCCACTGCTCCAGAGTTCAATGGGGGGGGGCTTTACATGATTTTAGGCTTATGTGAGGCTGCTCAGCCATGGGAACCCATTTCATGAAGCTCCCAACTAACAGTTATTGTCAAATCAAATCAAGTTCATTTTATATAGCCCTTCGTACATCAGCTAATATCTCGAAGTGCTGTACAGAAACCCAGCCTAAAACCCCAAACAGCAAGCAATGCAGGTGTAGAATCACGGTGGCTAGGAAAAACTCCCTAGAAAGGCCAAAACCTAGGAAGAAACCTAGAGAGGAACCAGGCTATGAGGGGTGGCCAGTCCTCTTCTGGCTGTGCCGGGTGGAGATTATAACAGAACATGGCCAAGATGTTCAAAATGTTCATAAATGACAAGCATGGTCAAATAATAATCAGGAATAAATGTCAGTTGGCTTTTCATAGCCGATCATTAAGAGTTGAAAACAGCAGGTCTGGGACAGGTAGGGGTTCCATAACCGCAGGCAGAACAGTTGAAACTGGAACAGCAGCAAGGCCAGGTGGACTGGGGACAGCAAGGAGTCATCATGCCCGGTAGTCCTGACATATGGTCCTAGGGCTCAGGTCCTCCGAGAGAGAGAAAGAAAGAGAGAAGGAGAGAATTAGAGAGAGCATACTTAAATTCACACAGGACACTGGATAAGACAGGAGAAGTACTCCAGATATAACCAACTGACCCTAGCCCCCCGACACAAACTACTGCAGCATAAATACTGGAGGCTGAGACAGGAGGGGTCAGGAGACACTGTGGCCCCATCCGATGACAACCCCGGACAGGGCCAAACAGGAAGGATATAACCCCACCCACTTTGCCAAAGCACAGCCCCCGCACCACTAGAGGGATATCTTCAACCACCAACTTACAATCCTGAGACAAGGCCGAGTATAGCCCACAAAGATCTCCACCACAGCACAAACCCAAACCCTTGTGCTGATGTTGCTTCCACAGGCAGATTGGAACTCGGTAGTGAGTGTTGCAACCAAGGACAGATGATTTTTACGGGCTAAGCGCTTCAGTACTCGGCGGTCCCGTTCTGTGTGGCCCACCACTTTGCGGCTGAGCCGTTGCTGCTCTTAGACGTAGCAAAATCCACAAATTTGAAGGGGTGTCCACATACTTTTGTATATATAGTGTATTTCCCAGGGTGCATTGCCTTCCGAGTGAATTGTAGTTACCACCCACGTCTGTATTTGTTAGTGACCGAGACAGGGTTGTTGCGTTCAAAAACAGAATACATATTTCAAAAGGCCTTATTTTGAAGGGTCTAGTTTTACCCTAAAACACTGGGCTGAAACTCATTGTTTGCAGGCAACATCAGGTCTGCATAGCACAGATCTGCAAGCCAGAAGTGATGTATAATTAATATTGGAATCCAGCCAGAGTGGGGATATCCAACATTATACATTTTTATTCACACACAATCTTCGGAATGACTGCTAGTTTTGGAAAGAATAATATATGAGATTAACTAAACCATCTAAACTGGAACATCGCAGTAACAGGTGCAATAAGTCCAACTAACAGTTTGGATTAGTTTAGAAACATTTATGATATTTATATTTGAGTAGTTTAAGATTAATCAATCAATTTACATACAAAAACATAGATATGGAAACAAACCATTCAGAAAATCAACCTGCATTAGAGCATGCTGGGAAATATGATAATGATGGGCGTGGTTTTGGTCCAACTCTGGTTATTAACACCAACACTGGGGTTATTTTACACCACTGAGTGTTAATTTACCACTTACAGAGTTAATTTAACACTGAAAAAAAACAATACTAGTTAACACTGGCCAATTGTCTGTGTACTCCTCAACCAGCAGGAATAGCGATGGCCCTCGTTGGGGTCCCTGCGGTATGGAGCTACCTCCAGGTAAGTCGGGGTCTGGTTGGCTCCTCCAATCTACTGGCTCGTCCTCTTTAGACTCAAAGGTCATACGCCCAAGATATGCTAACGTTCCCTGTTATTGGTAATGGTGAGAGGTTAGGTCATACCCCCAAGACATGCTAACGTTCCCTGTTATTGGTAATGGTGAGAGGTTAGGTCATACCCCCAAGACATGCTAACGTTCCCTGTTATTGGTAATGGTGAGAGGTTAGGTCATACCCCCAAGACATGCTAACATTCCCTGTTATTGGTAATGGTGAGAGGTTAGGTCATACCCCCAAGACATGCTAACGTTCCCTGTTATTGGTAATGGTGAGAGGTTAGGTCATACCCCCAAGACATGCTAACGTTCCCTGTTATTGGTAATGGTGAGAGGTTAGGTCATACCCCCAAGACATGCTAACGTTCCCTGTTATTGGTAATGGTGAGAGGTTAGGTCATACCCCCAAGACATGCTAACGTTCCCTGTTATTGGTAATGGTGAGAGGTTAGCATGTCTTGGGCGTATAATCTTTAACCCTCTGTAACTTTCTCACTCATCATTATTCACGATTCATGCAGGATTATTCGTAGTCATGGTAGCATCCACATTAGAAGTGTTTTGAAACATATTATATTGTTATTTACAATAAAAGTGACTCCAAAAATCTATTCAAATATGTGGGTATCTATTCAAATATGTGGGTATCTATTCTTCTCGTGATCTTGCTGCTTGAAACCTAATAATGCACCTGTGACCCTGAACAATGATCAGACACCCATGGTTTCTACTAGTCCTTCTGGGAAATGCATTTTAAGTTTGGATTAACTATCTCTGTCACACACACACACACACACACACACACACACACACACACACACACACACACACACACACACACACACACACACACACACACACACACACACACACACACACACACACACACACACACACACACACACACACACACACATACACACACACACACACCGACATCAAACACATCGAAGGGATCTTGAGAAATGGGATAAACGATATCTGGCTGTTCAAACCCTGTTGGCTTTCCTCAGCTTCCTCTATAGCTCTTTGGGCCACATACTGATTTAATAATCTGATTTGTAAATAGAGCTGCCATATGGAAGTTCGGGCAAATGCCAGACGGGCTGGTACATATTTGGGCCTGTCTAAAAATGGGCCGATGTGTTAGAAATGTCCGGGTCGATTTCTGGTTCCAGTTCGTTTCTGGTTCAGACCCTGCATGGTCTTTTCATTCCGTGTCTGGATCTTATTGAGAGTAAGGAGTTGATACCTTTTCCACGGTTAGGGATGGGGAAAACGTAACATCTCACCGATGTGGATTCCTGTAATAGCTTTATAGTCTGCACCGCTGGAGAGAGAGAAAGAGAGCATGACACGAGAGAGAGAGAGAGAGAGAGAGAGAGAGAGAGAGAGAGAGAGAGAGAGAGAGAGAGAGAGAGAGAGAGAGAGAAGGACACTGGAGAGAGAGAGAGAGAGAGAGAGAGAGAGAGAGAGAGAGAGAGAGAGAGAGAGAGAGAGAGAGAGAGAGAGAGAGAGAGAGAGAGAGAGAGAGAGAGAGAGAGAGAGAGAGAGCGAGAGCAGGACACGGGAGAGAGAGAGAGCGAGAGCAGGACACGGGAGAGAGAGAGAGCGAGAGCAGGACACGGGAGAGAGAGAGAAAGAGAGAGCAGGACACGGGAGAGAGAGAGAAAGAGAGAGCAGGACACGGGAGAGAGAGAGAAAGAGAGAGCAGGACACGGGAGAGAGAGAGAAAGAGAGAGCAGGACACGGGAGAGAGAGAGAAAGAGAGAGCAGGACACGGGAGAGAGAGAGAAAGAGAGAGCAGGACACGGGAGAGAGAGAGAAAGAGAGAGCAGGACACGGGAGAGAGAGAGAAAGAGAGAGCAGGACACGGGAGAGAGAGAGAAAGAGAGAGCAGGACGGGAGAGAGAGAGAAAGAGAGAGCAGGACACGGGAGAGAGAGAGAAAGAGAGAGCAGGACACGGGAGAGAGAGAGAAAGAGAGAGCAGGACACGGGAGAGAGAGAGAAAGAGAGAGCAGGACACGGGAAAGAGAGAGATAGAGAGAGCAGGACACGGGAAAAAGAGAGATAGAGAGAGCAGGACACGGGAAAAAGAGAGATAGAGAGAGCAGGAAACTGGAGAGAAAGAGAGAGAGAGAGAGAGCGAGAGAGAGAGAGAGGGAAACTGGAGAAAGAGAGCAGGAAACTGGAGAGAGAGAGAGAGAGAGAGAGAGAGACAGAGAGAGAGACAGACAGAGAGACAGACAGAGAGAGACAGAGAGAGAGAGCAGGAGACTGGTTTCACTGTAATACTGAAGGTGTAAACTTGGCAGAAGAAAACCTAAACAGTATATTTGACCTCTCAGATTCCCTATCAAATCTAAAAATGTCAAGCAGTCAACCTAAGAAAATTAATAACAATGACAAATGGTTTGATGAAGAATGCAAAAACCTAAGAAAGAAATTGAGAAACCTATCCAACCAAAAACATAGAGACCCAGAAAACCTGAGCCTACGCCTTCACTATGGTGAATCACTAAAACAATACAGAAATACACTACGGAAAAAGAAGGAACAGCACATCAGAAATCAGCTCAATGTAATTGAAGAATCCATAGAATCTAACCACTTCTGGGAAAATTGGAAAACTCTAAACAAACAACAACACGAAGAGTTATCTATCCAAAACAGAGATGTATGGATAAACCACTGAGGGTCTGCTATACAAACTGATGGAAAGTGGTGTTGGGGGGAAAAACATACGACATTATAAAATCCATGTACACAAACAACAAGTGTGTGGTTAAAATTGGCAAAAAACACACACATTTCTTTCCACAGGGTCGTGGAGTGAGACAGGGATGCAGCTTAAGCCCCACCCTCTTCAACATATATATCAACGAATTGGTGAGGGCGCTAGAACAGTTTGCAGCACCCGGCCTCACCCTACTAGAATCTGAAGTAAAATGTCTACTGTTTGCTGATGATCTGGTGCTTCTGTCCCCAACCAAGGAGGGCCTACAGCAGCACCTAGATCTTCTGCACATATTCTGTCAGACCTGGGCCCTGACAGTAAGATTCAGTAAGACAAAAATAATGGACCAGGACCACGAATACAAATTCCATCTAGACACCGTTGCCCTAGAGCACACAAAAAACAATACATACCTTGGCCTACAAATCAGCGCCACAGGTAACAACCACAAAGCTGTGAACAATCTGAGAGACAAGACAAGAAGGGCCTTCTATGCCATCAGGAACATAAAATTTGACATACCAATTCGGATCTGGCTTAAAATACTTGAATCAGTTATAGAACCCATTGCCCTTTATGGTTGTGAGGTCTGGGGTCCGCTCACCAACCAATAATTCACAAAATGGGACAAACACCAAATTGAGACTCTGCATGCAGAATTCCTCAAAAATATCCTCTGTGTACAACGTAAAACACCAAATAATGCAAGCAGAGCAGAATTAGTCCGATACCCGCTAATTATCAAAATCTAGAAAAGAGCAGTTCAATTCTACAACCACCTAAAAGGAAGCGATTCCCAAACCTTCCATAACAAAGCCATCACCTACAGAGAGATGAACCTGGAGATAAGTTCCCTAAGCAAGCTGGTGCTGGGGCTCTGTTCACAAACACAAATAGACCCCACAGAGCCCCAGGACAGTAACCCAATTAGAAGCAAACAAATCATGAGAAAACAAAACATAATTACTTGACACAATTAAAGAATTTACAAAAAAACATACCAAACTAGAATGCTATTTGTTCCTAAACAGAGAGTACACAGTGGCAGAATACCTGACCACTGTGACTGACCCAAACTTAAGGAAAGCTTTGACTATGTACAGACTCAGTGAGCATAGTCTTGCTAATGAGAAAGGCCGCCGAAGGCAGACCTGGCTCTCAAGAGAAGACAGGCTTGGTGCACACTGCCCACAAAATGAGGTGGAAACTGAGCTGCACATCATAACCTTCTGCCAAATGGATGACCACAAAGAATTCAAAAACAAATCAAATTTTGATAAACTCCCATATCTAACAGGTGAAATACCACAGTGTGCCATCACAGCAGCAAGATTTCACTTGCTTTGGCAATGTAAACATATGTTTCCCATGCCAAGAAAGTCCTTAAATGGAATTGAATTAAGCTACAGAGAGAGAACTACAGAGAGAGAGAGAGAGGGAGAGAGAGAGCTACAGAGAGAGAGATATAGAGAGTGATACAGAGAGAGAGATACAGAGAGAGATACAGAGTGAGAGAGAGCTACAGAGAGTGATACAGAGAGAGAGAGCTACAGAGAGAGAGCTACAGAGAAAGAGAGAGAGCTACAGATAGAGAGCTATAGAGAGTGATACAGAGAGAGAGCTACAGAGAGAGATAAAGAGAGAGAGAGATACAGAGAGTGATACAGAGAGAGAGCTACAGAGATAGATAAAGAGAGAGATAGAGATACAGAGAGTGATACAGAGAGAGAGCTACAGAGAGAGATAAAGAGAGAGATAGAGATACAGAGAGTGATACAGAGAGAGAGAGCTACAGAGAGAGATAAAGAGAGAGAGAGATACAGAGAGTGATATAGAGAGTGATACAGAGAGAGAGCGACAGAAAGTGATACAGAGAGAGAGCTACAGAGAGAGCTACAGAGAGAGCTACAGAGAGAGATACAGAGAGTGATACAGAGAGAGAGAGCTACAGAGAGAGAGATAGAGAGAGAGAGATAGAGAGAGAGAGCTACAGAGAGGGAGAGAGAGCTACAGAAAGAGAGAGAGAGAGCTACAGAGAGAGAGAACGCTACAGAGAGAGATATATAGAGAGTGATACAGAAAGAGAGAGCTATAGAGAGAGATACAGAGCGAGAGAGAGCTACAGAGAGAGAGAGAGAGAGAGAGCTACAGAGAGAGAGATATAGAGAGTGATACAGAAAGAGAGAGCTACAGAGAGAGATACAGAGCGAGAGAGAGCTACAGAGAGTGATACAGAGAGTGAGCAACATAGAGAGATACAGAGAGTGATACAGAGAGAGAGCTACATAGAGAGAGAGAGAGAGAGAGAGAGAGAGAGAGAGAGAGAGAGAGAGAGAGAGAGAGAGAGAGAGAGAGAGAGAGCGAGAGAGAGAGAGAGAGAAAGAGAGCTACAGAGAGAGAGAAAGAGAGCTACAGAGAGAGAGATATAGAGAGAAAGCTACAGAGAGGGAGATACAGAGAGAGAGCTACAGAGAGAAAGAGATACAGAGAGAGACGGAGAGTGATACAGAGATAGATACAGAGAGTGATACAGAGAGAGAGCTACAGAGAGCGATACAGAGAAAGAGAGTGAGAGTGGGAGAGAGAGAGCGAGAGAGAAGAAAGAGAGAGTGAGAGAGAGTGAGCGAGAGAGAGAGAGAGAGAGAGAGAGAGAGAGAGAGAGAGAGAGAGAGAGAGAGAGAGAGAGAGAGAGAGAGAGAGAGAGAGAGAGAGAGAGAGAGAGAGAGAGAGAGAGGGGGAATGAGAAAGTGAAGGCCAGAAAGATAGAGATTCAAGTCTGCTCACCATTTGCTGCTCCCAATAAGCGATCTTCTAATAAAGCCATGAATATTGATGGTACTACCCTGGACCATGAATATTGATGGTACTACCCTGGACCATGAATATTGATGGTACTACCCTGGACCATAAATATTGATGGTACTACCCTGGACCATGAATATTGATGGTACTACCCTGGACCATGAATATTGATAGTACTACCCTGGACCATGAATATTGATGCTATTACCCTGGTCCATGAATATTGATGGTACTACCCTGGCCCATGACTATTGATGGTACTACCCTGGGCTATGAATATTGATGCTATTACCCTGGCCCATGAATATTGATGGTACTACCCTGGCCCATGAATATTGATGGTACTACCCTGGGCTATGAATATTGATGCTATTACCCTGGACCATGAATATTGATGCTATTACCCTGGCCTATGAATATTAATGCTATTGCCCTGGCCAATGAATATTAATGCTATTGCCCTGGCCAATGAATATTGATACTATTACCCTGGCCGTAAATGTCACTTAATTCCAGCCAATTTGTTTGAGACAGAACCATTTTGGCAGTGTGCGACAGACAGAATTACACAGCTGGAGAGGTTATTCCACAGTGTTTTCACCAGATGTTATCAATGGAAACACAGCATCTCATGTCGTTACCTACAATCAGGTCACGCTAGGATGGAGCACTTTGCATTACGGCTCGGAAAAATGGCGGCATATTGCATCAATAGAAACAGACCCGGTCAAAAAAGGTCAGTCCTAAACATCCATATAAGGTTGGTTATACCAATCAGCCTGTGTAAAGCTATGTTTCCAATTGTTGTCTGAAAACACCATCCAACCTCGATCACACACACACACACACACACACACACACACACACACACACACACACACACACACACACACACACACACACACACACACACACACACACACACACACACACACACACACACACACACACACACACACACACACACACACACATACACATACACACACACACACACACACACACACATACACACACACACACACGCAAACAGACACACACACACACACACGCACACACATTCGCAAACAGACACACACACACACACACACACACACACACACACACACACACACACACACACACACACACACACACACACACACACACACACACACCACACACACACACACACACACACAGACATGCACATACACACGCACGCGCACGCACACACACACACACAAAAGAATGTTGTAACTCTGCAATGTGTCACTGTAGATATATGGCAGCAAAGATATGGAAGAATTGACTCTCCAAAGCCGGAGATTGGAGACTGCAGCCCCAAAGGTGATCCAGGGTTTTTCGAGAACCCTGTTCCGTATGTTGTCTTTCCATCTTGGAGCTTTAGTCCTGGCTACACCTTCACTTGTGTGGCTTCCATGGAATACAGTAGGTTGTGTGACTACAATCTCAGCACCAAGAACTAAACCAGCTACTAAGGCTGTAACGAGACTAGACTACAATAATTGACAATAGGACTGTTCTTAAAAGCTATTCTCCGTGACTTTAACCTTCAGCATGTCCCATATTGTTGCACTGCTGATCAGACAAGTATCAGACCTATCACTGTGGCAGTCAAGTATCGGCTATAAAATGTAATTCTAATTTTCATCTGATATTATCAATGTGTTCAGAGAATTTTTCACAATGGACAATGCCAAATACAGCATGAGCACAATCCGAACTTGAAATGTCAATCTAGTATTTAGCGATATGCCCATGATGGACCAGTTTTATAATCCTCACATA
This sequence comes from Salvelinus alpinus, assembly GCF_045679555.1. Classification (NCBI taxonomy): domain Eukaryota; kingdom Metazoa; phylum Chordata; class Actinopteri; order Salmoniformes; family Salmonidae; genus Salvelinus; species Salvelinus alpinus. The sequence continues at coordinate 10,363,035 of NC_092115.1, read as the reverse complement.
ATCCTTTTGATTAGTCTTCTTAATCTTCACAGAGTCCTTTTGACTAGTCTTCTAATCCTCACAGAGTCCTTTTGACCAGACTTCTTAATCTTCACAGAGTCCTTTTGACTAGTCTTCTAATCCTCACAGAGTCCTTTTGACCAGACTTCTAATCTCCACAGAGTCCTTTTGACCAGACTTCTAATCTTCACAGAGTCCTTTTGACCAGACTTCTAATCTTCACAGAGTCCTTTTGACCAGACTTCTAATCTTCACAGAGTCCTGTTGACCAGACTTCTAATCCTCACAGAGTCCTTTTGATTAGTCTTCTAATCCTCACAGAATCCTTTTGACCAGACTTCTAATCTTCACAGAGTCCTTTTGACCAGACTTCTAATCTTCACAGAGTCCTTTTGACCAGACTCCTAATCTTCACAGAGTCCTTTTGAAGCATGCAGTGCTGGTTTGATCGCGTGACAGAGTGTGCGCCCTTGGTTCTTTTTCCTTTCTATTGAATAAGCTATTGTCAGGTTGAAATATTATCGATTATTTCGACAATTGACAACATGAGGATTAATTATAAAAATCGTTTGACATGATTCGACAAACTTTACTGGTACTTTAAGGATGGATTCGTCTGCATGTTTTGACCTCCTTTGAGCCAGTGTATTACTGAACACAACGCGCCAACAAAACTGAGTTTTGGGGAAATAAAGAGGGACTTTATCGAACAAAAGAAACATTTATTGTGTAGCTGGGACTCTTGTGACTGCAACCAGATGAAGATCTTCAAAGGAAAGTGATTAATTTTATCGCTATTTCTGACTTTCGTGACTCCTCTACTTGGTTGGAATATGTTTGTATGCTTTTGTAAGCGGGGCGCTGTCCTCAGATAATCGCATGGTATGCTTTCGCAGTAAAGCCTTTTTGAAATCTGACAAAGCGGCTGGATTAACAAGAAGTTAGTCTTTAAACCGATGTATAACACATCACACTAACACATTTATTATGACTATTTCTGTCTTTTGACTTTGGCACTCTGCAATTTCACCGGATGTTGTCGAGGTGGCTTGCTAGTGTCACGGCTCCTCCTCTGCCTTGCAGGGGGCGGTTCCTCCTGCAGGCAGAGGAGGGTCGTTAGTGATTGGAGCCACCTGGGCTCAGGGTATAAACTGTTTGACTAATCACCTCTCTCTCTCTCTCTCTCTGCTCCTCCAGGTATGCTCATGATTTGTTTGTTCCTTTGTAGTTTTGCATAGTTTTCACTCAGTCATGTTCACACACACATATTCACGCATCCATGCACTTTACATACACCTTACATTATGATACTTCCACACCTCATTCCTTTTTCTTAGTTTAAGTTAATAGTTTTGTTTATAATAAAGAACACTTTTAATTGGCCTATACCTGTTGTTTGTGTCCCCTCATTTTTGTCACAGGCTATGAGCCGGCTTGTGACACTAGCAGAACAACTGCGCCAGAGAGGTTAAACTTGGAGGTACAGATTAAAATCCTAAAGTCTTCAGACTAAGATGTTTTGGCTCTGGGAGTGTATTGTCCACATGTGAACATGTCATGGAAAAGGAAAGTATAGAAAGACTGCCTGCTGAAGGAAGGTGAACATTACCACCACGCCTGAACAGGGACTTGAACCCTGGACCCTCAGATTAAAAGTCTGATGCTCTACCAACTGAGCTATCCGGGTTCTGGAATTTCCTATTTTCATACACCTAACTTGCCGGGCAGAGGCACGTGCTGACGAGGGGGCATTGTCAGATGGTACATTTTCCCAGAGAACCAGGCCTCCATTCCAAATGATACAGTCAACAAAATCTGAACTAGGCATCCCCTCCAAAGATTCAATTTTTCCGAGACTTCGTGGCGCAACAGGTAGTGCGTCTGACTCCAGATCAGAAGGTTGCGTGTTCAAATCATGTCGTGGTCAGGATTTTTATGTGTGCAATCTCTGCCTTCTTTACTCAATGAATCAGCACAAGTACCAATGTGGCTTTACAGTACTAATCTCGCACGAAAACTAACAAACCAATGCTGCTTTAGATGACAATTGTCTCTCACAAAAACCTGGCACACTGCAAATTCCAAAATCAGATGATGCTGTGTGATTGACAGACTTAAATCAGTCTTCGAACAGGGAGTTTACCTTCTTATGGCTTGGGGGCAGTATTTTGACATCTGGATGAGAAGCGTGCCCAAAGTAAACTGCCTGTTACTCAGGCCCAGAAGCTAGGATATGCATATAATTGGTAGATTTGGATAGAACACACTCTAAGTTTCCAAAACTGTTCAAATTAGGTCTGCGAGTATAACAGAACTGATATGGCAGGCGAAAAGAAAACTGGGGAATATCCATCCAGGAAGTGGCATTTTTTTGATGTGGGTAGTTTTCAATTGAATGCCTATTGAGTTTCTAATGGGTTAGGACCCAGATTGCAGTTCCTATGGCTTCCACTAGATGTCAACAGTCTTTAGACTTTGTTTCAGGCTTGTTTTCTGAAAAATGAAGAAGAATGAGAACTTTCTGTCAGTGGACTGAGGAAGCATGTAGTGCTGGTTTGAGCTTGTGACAGAGTGCACGCCCTTCGTTGTTTTTCCTTTCTATTGAATAAGCTATTGTCAGGGTGAAATATTATCGATTATTTCGACAATTGACAACGTGAGGATTAATTATAAAAATCGTTTGACATTTTTCGACAAACTTTACTGGCACTTTTAGGATGGATTCGTCTGCATGTTTTGACCTCCTTTGAGCCAGTGTATTACTGAACACAACGTGCCAACAAAACTGAGTTTTGGGGAAATAAAGAGGGACTTTATCGAACAAAATAAACATTTATTGTCTAGCTGGGCCTCTTGTGACTGCAACCAGATGAAGATCTTCAAAGGAAAGTGATTAATTTTATCGCTATTTCTGACTTTCGTGACTCCTCTACTTGGTTGGAATATGTTTGTATGCTTTTGTAAGCGGGGCGCTGTCCTCAGATCAACGCATGGTATGCTTTCGCAGTAAAGCCTTTTTGAAATCTGACAAAGCGGCTGGATTAACAAGAAGTTAGTCTTTAAACCGATGTATAACACTTGTATTTTTGTGAATGCTTATTATGACTATTTTTGTCTTTTGAACTCTGCAATTTCACCGGATGTTGTTGAGGTGGGTTGATAGCAGAACACCTGTGCCGGAGAGGTTAAACCTGGAGGTTCAGATTAAAAATCCTAAAGTCTTCAGACTAAGCTGTTTTGGCTCCGGGAGTGTATTGTCCACAGGTGAACATGTCATGGAAAGTCATGGAAAAGGCCTCCATTAACAGCAACATCATTAGCAACACAAACAGCAACATTAACAGCAAAAGTAACAGTAACAGCAACATTAACCTCTCTTGGGCACGTGAGACTGTAGCGTCCCACCTCTTCAACAGCCAGTGAAACTGCTGGGCGCCAATTTCAAATACAGAAATACTCATTATAAAAATTCAGAAAACAAAACATATTTTACATAGGTTTAAAGATTAACTGCTTGTGAATCCAACCACGGTGTCAGATTTTAAAAATGCTTTACGGTGAAAACATACCTTACGATTATTTGAGAACATAGCCCACTAGACAAATCATTACAAACAGTAGCCAGCCAGGTAGAACAGTTACACAATTTAGAAATAGAGATAAAATTAATCCCTTACCTTTGATGATCTTCATATGGTTGCACTCAGCAGACATTCATTTACTCAATAAATGTTATTTTTGTTCGATAAAGTCTCTTTATACCCCAAAACCTCAGTTTTGTTCGCGTGTTTTCTTCAGTAATCCACAGGCTCAAACGCAGTCAAAACAGGAAGACAAAAAAATCCAAATTGTATCCGTAAAGTTCATAGAAACATGTCAAACGATGTTTATATTCAAACCTCAGGTTGTTTTTAGCCTAAATAATCTATAATATTTAAACCGGACAATAACGTTGTCAATTTAAAAGGTAAACAAGAAACGCCCTCTCTCGGTCTAGCGCAGGAAAAAGCTCTGTGACACCGCAGGGTCCACTCATTCAGACTGCTCTTACTTCTTCATTTTTCAGAATACAAGCCTGAAACAATTTCTGAAGACTGTTGACATCTAGTGGAAGGCATAGAAGCTGCAATTTGAGTCCTAAGTCAATGGATACTGAATTGGCATTGAATAGAAAACTACAAAACTAAAAGAAAAAAGAGGATTATGGGAGAGTGGGAATATTCAGTGTTCAGTGTTAGAGTTGACATTAATTGTAGCCAAACTGAAACATTACCCATTGGTGTGAAATGAATTATCTTAATGCTGAAAACGGTCCGCCATGATTTCACACTGTATAGAATAAATAATATCTCTTTAAAACAAAGCTTTGCCTCAGATAGGTAATAGTGACATAGTCAATGGATATACAGTATGGGGACACTTGTACTCCTCTACAAAATCTTTGTCTCTATATCCATTCCTTCTTCCAAACCGGATTCAGAACTGTGACGGTGGGGGTACTATTACAGTACATCACAGACGATGTACATCTGTCCTATTCATTATTATAGTAGTAGGTCATAGCGTGTAGTTGTGGAAATGCAAGAGGGATGTACACTGTGCACACCGTAGCAAAAAGCGTTTTGCAAGGGAAAACGAAGAGACGAGGCAAAGGTTCAGGCAGTCCCTCCTCGTTTCAGCCTGAGTTGGTTCCTAGTGAATACTACCCAGTGGATCCCTCTTGCGTTTCCATTGCTACACACTATGACATATTGTAATTGTACGTGATAAACGTTCTCAGATATCATTAGTATATCATAACTGTAGCATTGCCGTTAACATCACAGTAGATAAAGCCAGTTTCACCTTGACCAGTTGGTGGAATCTCCTTTCCATGATCACCCTTTTTAGAAACGCAATGTCCTCATTTCTGTCCATTATAGGTTTCATCCCAGAGATCACACTCCTCTCCCTCCATTTACAAGAGGGTCAGTGGGAGGGTCATAAATAACCCATCATTGCAGAGGACAAGGTCAGGGATCATGAGGGAGGAGTCAAAAGGTGTCAGAGGTCAAACCAAGGGTGTGGTGAAAACATCAGCTAGGGGAGCCCATGTAAGGTATTCCCAAACATACCATCTTATGACATCTGCATGTCAGTTTGCCCAAATAGTCAAAGTCTTCCTTTACACATGTAACAGTATAACTTTAGTACCGTCCCCTCGCCCCTACACGGGCGCGAACCAGGGACCCTCTGCACACATCAACAACTGACACCCACGAAGCATCGTTACCCATCGCTCCACAAAAGCCGCGGCCCTTGCAGAGCAAGGTGCAACACTACTTCTAGGTTTCAGAGCAAGTGACGTAACTGATTGAAACGCTACTAGCGCGTACCCGCTAACTAGCTAGCCATTTCACATCCGTTACACACACACTGGTCTAGTCTGACTTTCAGGGTAAATATTAATGCTGTGCAGGTCACAGGTCACTCCATCCCACAAACACACTCCTCTAAATGTACCTCCTGGTCCAGTGGAAAGACTCAGCAATACACCTTGTCTGTGGAAAGATAGCATTCTGAGAATGTTGATATCTGCATGCAGTAGTGACATTTGGCTGTATTCACTCATCCTTTTATTTTCTATCAAGGCAAGTATTTTTTTTTTTCATTATCAATCGGTATTAGATATGTACTGGTTGACCAACTTGGATAGTTGCATTGGCTGGCACGTCATTCCTAAACAAAAGACTACAGAATTATGATCTGACCTATTATCAGAGATGACATTTACTGGAGCATACGGTGAACCTGTCCTGTTCTGTGGAGTTTCAGCCTCAGATGTTTAATGAAGATCTTAAAGGAGTAGAAAAATGAAAGGGAACAGCTGTGGTCCGAAGCCGTGTTTCTTTGTATGGTATTGCTGCCACCAAGTGGATAAGATAGGCTATGATATGTCCTTTTTGAAAACATTTTTATTTATTTAACCTTTATTTAACTAGGCAAGTCAGTTAGGAACAAATTATTATTTACAATGACGGCCTACCTCGGCCAAACCCGGACGACGCTGGGCCAATTGTGCCCCGCCCTATGGGACATGTCCTGTTTTGAAAGTCTATTATTTTGTTTTGTGTGGTACCCGACTGATTTCAGATAGAACTCTCTGTGACTCTAAGGCTGCGTTCACACAGGCAGCCCAATTCTGATATTTTTTTCCCACTAATTGGTATTTCGACCAATCACATCAGATCTGTTTTACATACGGATCTTCTTCAGAGCTGATCTGATCGGTCAAAAGACCAATTCGTGGAAAAAAAAAAGAGAAATAATTACGCTGTCTGTGTAAACATAGCCTCATTGAACGCAAGTCTTTCAATAGTCCACAATCTTTCTACAGTCCACATGGCGCCATGTCATTGAAGTGTAAGTTCACTCTCACCCAATTATATAAGTCTATTCTCTCACCACGGAATCACAGCTTTTCAGTACTTCATATGGCATCATTGATTGATTGTACACTGAGACAGATCAATCAGCATCTGTGGAATACATGAAAGCAAGTATAAAGGTTGAAGACCTATATTCCTAAACAGCTGACCAACATGCAACTTAGTCCGTTTGTGACTTAAAGTTAACAATTAAAAGATAACTATTGTATTGTGTGCCCCCCCCCCCCCCCCAAAAAAAGACTCATTCATTTAAAGAGAATAGGAAAAACTAAGAAATGGTGCTTAATAAATCAGACTAGCTGTGGTGAAATAAAAAAAAGTTTGCATCCTGTTCGTGTCTAAAGTGCTGCATTTATTCTTCATTATTCTTCATTTATTTGTTTGTTTTTCAATTCTCTAGAGCTATAGGATTAAAAAAAGTGTCAATAAAGTTGCTGTCAATATGCAATTCAGCCAGCTCAGTACAGTCCAAATAGGGTAACACTCACCAGAGAGAAGGTGGGTGTCCATTTGAACATCCACATGCAAACAGAACAGGAGACAAAAATACAGTACAAGCAATGAGAGCCAGTCTGAACCAGACAGTATTAGCCCAATGCGACTTTCACCAGTTTCCTTCCCCTTAAAAGTGTACCAATCAGTTGTATACCGTTGGTTCCTTCAGACCTGCGTGGACTAGACTGGGCATTGGTAATCAAGGCCAGATAAAGGGATGGTCTGATGTCACCTCATCATTAGGCCTATACAGACAGACAAGGATACAGAAAGACAGCATCGGTCCTGATCAGTAGGTTATACAGAACAGGGTCAATCAAAAAAAGGCTATCCGGGCTGTGTTCTTACTGGTACCGAAGGGCAAGTGTATGTGGGCTTTTGTCTCAGCCTAGTGCTATGAAATTCAATTAACTTTTAATACTTTGATTAGTTATAATGGGTTGTACTGTGCACAGCCCATGGACGAATGAAAAACACTAGGGTAGAGACTAGAGGTTGGTTTATAATTCTGTCATGTTGCATTGTGCCCTTTGAGTTGTTTAACTTTAGATTATCAGACATACTGGGCTGGGGCAGGGAAAGTGCAAAGACCTACCTACCCCTTGTATCAATACTTTTTTAGCATCAAATGTTATTGGCCATGTGTATTCTCAGAGGTGGGCTTTGTTGTTATTTCAACCACTGCAATTCGTCTGACTGCATTGCAAATCATTGATTAGCTGAAGGGTTTGCGAACCTTTTTCGACAAGGGAGTATCCCGGAAATAGCTAAATGTGGAGGCGGGGCTGATTTCATTGCTACGCCTGTTTCCTTTCACTGGCACTGCACAGAAGAGATTGTGCAGTTTAGGCGAGCAAATAATGGACCAAAGGCCAACATAGCTATCCACTGTGCAAATCTAGTTGGTGGCTTCCCAGCTGGCTAACTAATTACCGAGACATCACCAAGATAAATTAACTGAAGACGATAATAATATTTTGTTGTCAATAGTTCACCCCCTCGCGCACACACACATCAACACGGCATTGATGGTAATGCATACAAGGAAACAACCGAGACTCAGCGATGGGTAAACGACAATACATTTTGTCACTTCTCTTTGACAGCTCTACCCTTCCCTTGACATAATAATGTTAGCTATGTAGCTACGGTTTTCATTTATCTAGCTAGTTAGGTACAACTAGCTAACTACGTTGTCGCTAGGTAACTAACGTCAGTAGCTACAGTGGCTAACTAGTTAGTTAGTGTCATATTTTTGCAGCATCAACATTTCAAATGTGTGCCTATAGCTAGCTAACTTTCTTTTGTTTATATTTCAGGTGTAACGACCGAAGGGATTCACAACCCTATCAGGTAAAGCAAGTGAATATAGCACGCTAGCTAGCTACGTAATTAGCAAGTGTGTTAGCTAGCTAACGTACGTTAACTCGTAAGGCAGGCAGGCCTTTAGCTGGCTTTAGTTTTGCAACTCAAAAGCCTTGGCTCAGGATTTGGCAAAATAGCGTTAACGTCAGTGAACACAAGTTGGGCTACAAATAGTTAGTTAATAATGTTGAACAATAACTAATATATAACCAACAACCTAGCTGCCGACTGTATTTCCCTTGACGTAACATTAGCCAGCTAGTCGTTAGCCAACTAACGTTAGCTAGCTATGTTTATCTTTACGCAATAGCTAGCTAACTTAAATACAGTCCTTGATAGCCAGTTAGATAGAAATGGAGCATAACCATCTAAAATATTAGCTATCTATCTTGATAGTCTGAATACTGCACAAAGGGTGGATTTGGTAACCATTGTAGTAACTTAGAATACGTAAAATGGCTCAAATTGCAGTACAAGACATTTACAAATGTAGACAAAAATAAGTGGGTTAAGGAAGCTAGTTTGCTAGCTGTGCAAGAAACAACGTTACTAAAGGTTGTGCATACATAGCTAGGCAGGAATGAAAAGTACAGCACAATCAATGTCAAGAGTAGGAAGTAGGCCTACAGTATCATATGTCAGTGGGTGGAAAGGTGTTCATCCATAAAGAGGAAACGTTGTATGTTGACTGACACAAGCCTATATGTATTGCAGACCCACAAATCCCAGCCCAAGAGTCAATCTACCACCCTTCACCGTCACGATAAATTGCGAGATGGGTTGTCAGATCCTACACCACCCTACAAAATGCTCCGACACTCTGATGAAAGTCCAGTCAATAAGCACAGTGACGGACACAGCAAAACAAAAACATTTCACACACTCCGAGGCCAAGATGGTGGTAAGCCCAAAGAGAAAGAACCTAGCTAAAGAACCTTTTCTCTGTATTTTGGTAATATTACTTAAATGTTTTTGCTTGTGTGCACAGAGAAGCTTACTTTTTATTAGCCAGTTCAGATATCTTAGCCTGGTCCTAGATATGTTTATGCTGTTTTGCCAATTCCTGTGGGCCTTGTTATGCCAAACAACCCTAGGAGTTGGCTATACAGCACCATCATATCTGGGACCAGGCTTGAAATAGCCTACATCAGTAGTAAATCTTACTCTGTAAATTGGGCTATTGAAAGCTCTTGGACTACTTCCGCATACATGACACCTGCTCAAAACATGCATAGCTACTTGTACACAACAAGACGTTGAGTCTGTAAGGCCCAATTCATGACTGAAGATATCCACACAAAACTGTTGTTCAAGTCTATACACAGACATCAATGCAAGATTAACATGAGAAGTTATGTTGCTGAAGTTCCACAGGGGCTTTTTTAACTAGTAAACTCAACGTTGTCTTGTCTAATGAGAGAGTATTGTAGATTGAAGAAACTGCAGTGCACCTAGGCTAGCTACATTACTATGAATCTCTTGCGCACTAAAGTATACATTTTTGACATACTGTACCTTGGTACTTCATGAAATGGAAAGGTGCTGTAAATTCCATGGTACTGCGAACATCCTTTGTTCAATGGATAGGGGGTAGCCTAACCTGTTATGTCTATGGTTGCTAATAGTGTGGTCTCCTTTGTAAATGTTCTCATCATATCGTTTCTTTTAAAGGGACCAGCTGCTCTCCGCAAGAGAATTCTCACAACCACAGCTCCAACTCGCACTCAAATCAAAGCAAGGCGTCAGACACAGTAAGATACCTTGTTTGTACTTGAACCAATGATTTCTGAAAGTAGGCATCACCAGGCTGGGGTTCTAAAGCATCATGGGTCTCTGAGCCACAGGACAAGCTCAACGACTGCTGCTTGTTTACAGTTCAGTTTTGTGTGACAAATTATGTCAATCAGCTCTGTCAGGATGTTGTGCAAAGGGTGATCGTTCTCTGGTGTTTGTCTCCATCCATCCTCATGATAATCTGTCCATTAAGAGACTTTTTATTTTCAGCTCACAAGAGTTTTTTTCTTTTTTTGTCTTGTCATGAGAATTTTCAATCCCAATGATAATAACTAACAATTAATAGCTTTGACCAATCCCTGAGGTTTGTAAGACCCTGGGTTTAATAATAATTAGGCAAAGACTCAGCTTATGCAAAAGGGTTAGTACAGTTTATTCAGAGAACGTTCTAAAGTCAAGAATACAAAGACATCCATTTTATGCCATGCTCCTTAATTCCGCACATACTTTCACACAAACAGTAGATATCCTACGCACATTCGTACACACGATCAGTAGGTGAGTTGTATCCTTCTCCAGAGTTCTCAGCACTGTGTATCACTGCCCAACCGACAGTTCCATTCCCCCGAGATTAGAGAAACCTTGAAGTACTCCCTGTCCTATCATGTGTTTCTCAGAGTTCTAGCCAGGTCTATTTTCTTAGGCACACACATTTCTCACTTTCCCAGTCCAACCTAGTTGGACTTGTGTTTAATACTTTAATTATTCCTTATACATGCTACATAACCTATAATCCCTAATGGTTAAGTTTCAGGGTAGAATTATTGAATCATTATCTTTAAGCATATAAATTATTTTATCAAGTTTACATTCACAACCAGAAACAAACCCCTCATCTGCAGAGAAACAATGGACTAGAGTTACTTTCTCATTGAGTTACTTTCTCATTGAGTTATCAGCCCCTGGAACTGAAGGGTTAGCTCAGCATATACTTTTGTGAAGAAATTACCTGATGAATGGCCCTGAGCCTGGCCAAGTATCACTGCTAGCCCTGTTGGGCACATCCTTATAGCCCCAGCTGTAAATCTATCCTCTATATCGGCAGGGTAACACAGATATGCAGAGTTTCAGCATGTAGACATACACCCTGACAACCACATTTGATTGAGGCAGACTAGCCTAAATAGTGTGCAGGATCAGCTTGCTTTTATTAATAGGGCTAGGTCTATAGATATACATCTGGATGTGAGAAAGGGCTTGGGGACTGACAATGGCCATACAGAGACTTGATGTCTTATAACATTGCTTTATTCTATTCAAAATATTTGTATCTAACTCCAAATAAGGTTAAAGTGTTATTTCCCCCCCGCCACCCCATAACTGTAAAATGGTTATAAGCATGAGGCCCAACGTTTGTAGACCTAATACTTTATTGAGCAAGTCAAATCAAATTTTATTAGACACAGGTGCCAAATACAACAGGTGTACAGTGAAATGCTTACTTTACAATGCTTACTTTACAAGCCCCTGTATCTCCCACACTGGATTTCACACTAGAATCTGATTACGAGCCGCTAGCCTTTTAACCTGATTTTCCAAATGTAGTCCTACTTGAACCCAATGTTTGTGCACTCTGCTAAACCTACGCTAGTGTTAGTTAGTTGACCTTTATGTTGTGCCTTCTTCCCTCAGCCTCACGAGCCTGCAGATGACTGGTCAGAGCACATCAGCTCCTCGGGCAAGAAGTACTACTACAACTGCAGGACTGAGGTCTCCCAGTGGGAGAAGCCCAAAGACTGGCTGGAGAGGTAAGGTCTCGACCAATGGAAAAACAATGTCTCACTCATAAATGTCATACTCTTCTTCTCTTTAGCCTCAACTCTTCCGTTTCTCCCTTAAAACGCAATACAGTCCAATATGGCCGCCCGGGGGCCCAATATTCCATTTTTCTGAACCTCATCGATTGAACTATAGCATGCTGAAAGGTCCCATAACTTAGATTGGGAGAGTACACATTCTGACATTAACACTCCCATACTGTATTCAACCAGCAGTTTAACACTGTTTAATTAAATATAACCCTGACAATGACCTTCAGTTTCTGTATTTCGTTGTGTCCAGAGAGCAAAGGCAAAAAGACCCGTCTAAGAGAGAGTCCAACACGTTCCCTAAAGACCGGGACTACAGACGAGAGTCTGTAGACACAGCCACCACAAGTAAGTATGAAATCTACAGAGGAGGTCGTTTATGGGAGTTGTTGTCTAAGATTCAGATCCACTAACCACATCTGAATTTTGATGTCTGATTCTTTAAATAAAACTTTGTTGTTATAGTATGACTATACCTTTGAAATGTGAAATCATCTACAGTCTTAGAATTTGGCCGCGTGTCGATGGTATGAAGTGACTTATTTCCTCGTCCTCTCCTTCCTCTGCACTGATCTGAAAAGACTTGACAACTGTATGCGTTATGGCTATCACCTTTTCAATGAACAAAATGGAGACGAGGACAGCAAGTCTGTCTGAACCACAGAGAGGTGCATCCTATCCTTCAAGCCAGAGTCTCTTCAGTCTTGTTCTTCCTTTCCCTCCACAGAGAGTACTTCAGGGGACAAGTCGTCCTCCAACACTGCTCCTTCCCAGTCATCTTCCTCCACCAATCCGGGCCTGAACCAAGCCTCTGGCTCTAACCCCACCCCCTCCTCTTCCTCCTCCATGGTCTCTGTGTCCCCCTCTGTCCAATCCCAGGCCTCGGGCCTTCTCCAAGACCCCGCCCTGCTGCGGCAGCTCCTCCCAGCGCTGCAGGCCACCCTGCAGATGAGCAATGGCAGCATGGACATGGCCAAGATCAACGAGGGTGAGTTGCCCAACACCACATTTCTCCTTCTTGAGCTTTAGCAGACCTGGGTCCAAATAGCTCTGCCTGAAAATATGACTTGGGGTTCAAAGGGCAACTCTGGAGTATGATGTAATCATTGTAACTAGATGCAGCATAGGTATTGAAAAAAAGCCTTTGCTATGCTGAAATGTGAAACACAAATTTGGATTCTCTGATGTCTGAAGTGAACATATGACAACAAAGCCAGTGGTTTTGGCTTCAGAAGGGTCTTTTCATAGCAGGTTAGGAGAAACTAAAAGACTACAGTTGTCCGTGACTCGTACATGCATCTGTTGGTCCCTAGCTGTACACTATCTAGTTGAACATGCATCTGTCGGTCCCTAGCTCTACACTATCTAGTTGAACATGCATCTGTTGGTGCCTAGCTGTACACTATCTAGTTGAACATGCATCTGTTGGTCCCTAGCTGTACACTATCTAGCCGAACATGCATCTGTTGGTCCCTAGCTGTACACTATCTAGCCGAACATGCATCTGTTGGTCCCTAGCTGTACACTATCTAGTTGAACATGCATCCGTTGGTCCCTAGCTGTACACTATCTAGCCGAACATGCATCTGTCGGTCCCTAGCTGTACACTATCTAGCCGAACATGCATCTGTTGGTCCCTAGCTGTACACTATCTAGCCGAACATGCATCTGTTGGTCCCTAGCTGTACACTATCTAGCCGAACATGCATCTGTTGGTCCCTAGCTGTACACTATCTAGCCGAACATGCATCTGTCGGTCCCTAGCTGTACACTATCTAGTTGAACATGCATCTGTTGGTCCCTAGCTGTACACTATCTAGTTGAACATGCATCTGTTGGTCCCTAGCTGTACACTATCTAGCCGAACATGCATCTGTTGGTCCCTAGCTGTACACTATCTAGCCGAACGTGCATCTGTTGGTCCCTAGCTGTACACTATCTAGCCGAACATGCATCTGTTGGTCCCTAGCTGTACACTATCTAGCCGAACATGCATCTGTCGGTCCCTAGCTGTACACTATCTAGCCGAACATGCATCTGTTGGTCCCTAGCTGTTCTCCATCTAGCCACAATCGTTTTGATCCTCAGTCTGATATTTCAGGAGATATCCCATTGGGTTTGATTTCTAAAGTTTCTCTTACTCAGACAGGAGCAGATATTGAATAGGCTTAATTCACCATATCGAGATAAAAGGGGTAACTCAATTGAGGGAAGGGGTTGGTGGGTCCTATTCTTGTGAATGGGCGATCCTGTAAAATCATCTCATTAAACTACTGATTCAATGCCAGTTTTGTGTAGCCTATAACCCTCAAACTCAACTCTGGACCTCAAAGCCAGTTCCACTGCTTTGTCTCATTGTTCCCCTCTAATCGGGGACTGCTTTAGACCTGGGACACCAGGTGTGTGTGTGCAATTAATTATCAGGTAGAACAGAAAATAAGTAGGGTAAGAGTTCAATATCATGTCTGCTCATCTCTTTTCTACAATTGCTTATTGTATAATGCTGCCTTTTGAAAATCATTGTCACTCAACAACACGTCTCTCTTGATATTCATGTATGGACTGGTCTGTGTGTGTTGCATACATAGCACGCATATGGGTGCCTGTATCTGTGTTTTTGGTTGTTTGTGTATGTTTCTCATTGTCCTGTTTTTCTCCTCTCTAGTCCTCGCGGCTGCTGTTACCCAAGCTTCCTTGCAGTCTATGCTTCATAAACTCCTCACTGCTGGACCATCTGCTTTCAACATCACCGCTCTTCTTTCCCAAGCTGCTCAACACTCCAACCAAGGTATGGCTGCTGTCACACGTCATCACCTTTTTTGATGCCTCTCTCTCTTTCTCTGTCTGTCTGTCTGTTAGAATGGTTTTTCATTCCAGTGTCTCCTGGTTGATGTATAGAACTAGGATATATAGAATTACATTTCAATTCAGATGGAAATACATTGGGAGGATTCTCCTATTGGATATTTTCAGGGTAGCTGTTATTGTTGGGAGGATTTTCCTATTGGATATTTTCAGGGTAGCTGTTATTGTTGAAAGCTTGAACTGAAGATTTGACCAATGTCTTTCAAGAAGATGTATGGGCATCGTTCAGTTCAGGGCAACGTCTGCTAGTTTTTGTTGTTGAATAATCTATCAAACTTTGCTATTGATGTATTTAACCAGGGTATTCCTCTAAGCAACGATAGCCACGGCTTTTCATTAACGTTTTGGATGCATAAGAAAAAAAGCAACCTTTACAATGACTCATGTCTTTATAGGTATATTTATAATGTAGTTATACCCTTTGTGCATGTGAGATTAAGGCTGTTCTTATTACAAATAGTACCTTTGTCTTATTCGCCTCCTGGACACAAACCAATAGCGGCCCTGCAGGCAAGTCAGTCGCCCATATCGCTAACGTCGGACGCCTCCTCGCCACGCTCATACGTGTCGCCCAGGAATGGCACTCCCCAGACCAACCTCCTTACCCAGAAACCCCTGCTCAGCATGCCACCCGCCGCCTCCCAACCAAAGGTCAGCACCTCCACGGAAACTCTAAACTTGTCCAATGATATTGTGTTATGATCGAGGTGTATGGTTTTGTGATCTCAGTGTTTGTCTTTCTCCCCCCCACCTCACCATTCTTTTATCTCTGTCCTCCTCTGCTCTTTTCTCCTTCCCTCTTTCTTGCTTTTAATTTTCTTTCTTATTTTGTCCCTCTGCAGGTTACCCCAGTGAAACCAGGACCAGTTTCTCAGCAGGCTTCAGCAGAGAAACGTCCAGAGGACCCCCGAACTCTCCAACAGCGGAGGTACATAACACATTAGAGGCTGCTGCCCTATATACATAGACTTGCAATCACTTGACTCTTAAATAATGTTTACGTATTCTGCATTACTCATCTCATATGTATATACTGTATTCTACTGTATCTTAGTCTATGCTGCTCTGACATTGCTCATCCATATATTTATATATATTTTTTAATTGCATTCATTTACTTAGATTTGTGTGTGTTGTTGTGAAATTGTTAGATATTACTGCACTGTCGGAGCTAGAAACACGAGCATTTCTCTACACTGCAATAACATCTGGTAAACACGTGTAGGTGACCAATAACATCTGGTAAACACGTGTAGGTGACCAATAAAATGTAATTTGTTGAATGGTTCTTAGTAGACACGGAGCATTACTTGTATGCCTCCACAATATACACAGCCTTATGAAATGGAAGTACAGCAGTCCTGTTTGTACCCTTGTCAGAAGAATAGTATCACTGGATGAGTGTGGACAAATGTCCTTATTCCTAATGTCACCTACCTCTGTGTCCCTGACCTAGTTGAGATGTACTTGTCTATGTCTGGAAGGGTTGTGTATATAGAAGCCCTATGATAGTAGCATCTTATCCAATCAACACAAATGTCTAGGTGTTACAATAGAGGTAGTTTCTGTCCCCCCCCCCTCCCACGGTCCTTATGCTTCTCTGCTGTCTCTGTCGTCCAGCGGTCAGGGGAGTCCGCCACCAGGACCTAACGGCAGCCACTCTGCTCCCAACGCTGCCTCAGGCCTCACCAGCCCTCCCGGCTCCTTCACTCCCTCGCTGGCCTCTCACTTTGACGAGAACCTCGTCAGGCACATCCAGAACTGGCCCGCAGAGCACATCGAGAAGCAGGTAGGACCTCCCACTGTGAAGTGGGGACAATGGGTTGCTCATTCAATGTGGAGTTAGTTGTTTAGAAAGGAATTGGTGCGTTCAACTCAAAACAGTTTCTAGTAGATGGTAGAATAAGGTATTTTGGGTGCACAATGGGATGCTCGTCATGAGTGAATGTCGAGTTAGTCGTTTTTATGTCTGAATGTCTGTCAACTATACGACTAATGGGTATTTAATTAATGTATTTAATACAGTCATTATCAAAATAACACCACACTGTGTGGATATAACCGTGATACACACACACTGCTACTGTTGAATCACAACTTGGACTAGTCATGCTTTGATGTTAGTAGGATATATGCATTTAATTGAGTTGTGTGCATATTATTATGAAACGGCAGTTTTATATTGCATTTAGTGTAGATTGGCACTACCATACAATCAAATGTTGTACCCTTAGATGGCAGTAGCAACACTTCCAAGGCCACTCAGGCCATTTCCTGTTTGGAGTTGATAAAAGAGAGGGCGTGGCTAAGCTCATTGTTTGGGATGCCATGTGGTGGTTGGATACTGTTTGGTTTGGGATGCCATGTAGTGGTTGGATACTGTTTGGTTTGGGATGCCATGTGGTGGTTGGATACTGTTTGGTTTGGGATGCCATGTGGTGGTTGGATACTGTTTGGTTTGGGATGCCATGTGGTGGTTGGATACTGTTTGGTTTGGGATGCCATGTGGTGGTTGGATACTGTTTGGTTTGGGATGCCATGTGGTGGTTGGATACTGTTTGGTTTGGGATTTTGGTTTGGGATGCCATGTGCTGGTTGGATACTGTTTGGTTTGGGATGCCATGTGCTGGTTGGATACTGTTTGGTTTGGGATGCCATGTGCTGGTTGGATACTGTTTGGTTTGGGATGCCATGTGCTGGTTGGATACTGTTTGGGATGCCATGTGCTGGTTGGATACTGTTTGGTTTGGGATGCCATGTGCTGGTTGGATACTGTTTGGTTTGGGATGCCATGTGCTGGTTGGATACTGTTTGGTTTGGGATGCCATGTGCTGGTTGGATACTGTTTGGTTTGGGATGCCATGTGCTGGTTGGATACTGTTTGGTTTGGGATGCCATGTGCTGGTTGGATACTGTTTGGTTTGGGATGCCATGTGCTGGTTGGATACTGTTGTTTGCTGCTGCTAATGGAGACCTGGTGGACAGATGAGGGACCCCAATCCTTTTTCATGAACCATTTTAGTTCTAGTCAATACTATAAAGAGCTGAACTACCAAACAACGCTGCAGTTGGCTGGTCAGAAAGCGGGAGAGCGAGTAAGCTGCCTGCCTCGGGGCACACAGACGAGACATGCACACTTAAACTTTTGTACACATTTATGGAACCATTAGGTAGGCCTAGGACTCTAGGCAGGAGGCTTCTTGGTAGTCTGACTAACCGGTACTAAAATACATTTCTGATTGGTATTTCCTTCAGAAGATGGCTTATTTCAACTTTTTTTTTTTTTTTTTTAAATGTTTTTCTCTGAAATTTGACCTCAATGCTTAAAGGTTCATGATGTGTATTTTGGTGCAACCCCTCACCCGGTTCTGCCTTTCTCTTCCAGGCAGCACGGTTACGGGAGGATGCCCACAACATGGGCAGTCTCTACATGTCTGAGATCTGCACCGAACTCAAAAACCTCCGCTCTTTAGTCAGAGTGTGTGAGATCCAGGCCACGCTGCGGGAACAGAGGTGAGAACAGGACACAAACACACACATTAGAAATGCTTATTCACGATAAATGGTTTATTTTCTTAAAACTGTTCATTTTCTCCCAGAATACTGTTCCTGAGACAGCAGAGCAAAGAACTGGACAAGCTGAAGAACCAGAACTCTTACATGGTCTGAGAACCTGTGTGGGAGACGAAAGACGGTGAACCGCTTTAGGCTGCGGGCGAAGCCTGCAACGCGGTCCTCTATGTCCCATGTGCCCCAGTCTGAACACGTCCGTACCGTCATGAACCAGAGGGCGTCTGAGGATACGGACAAGAGACTGGGCCTGTTGAAGACGTCATGGGTCACGCAATGAAGCGTACCACTGCCCAAGCCCCCGAAAAAGTGTAGATTTCGTCTAGGCATCCAAGATGTAAATTGTTCTATGAAACCGCAGGCTAAAATAATACAGAAGCCTTGTTGAGCTTTTCATGGACACCCAAACCAGTGGATTCTGAGAAACCTACATGTCATACCTTTTTGTTACCTGATAAACTCGGCTGGCGTCCTTTGGATTTGAGAAACTGTTGGACTGTGTTTGTTGCGGTTGATAGCCAGTTTTGGTTGGGAATGCATCTTTTTCTCCTCAGACTTGTGGCTTAACTGAAGTCTAGTGAACTGAATGGACTCCGATTGACTTGAGATGTATGAATCACCAACTGATTCCAGGAAGACTCAAACGCCAACACTTCTTCAGCATAGACGTGAAGTGGTGCATCACATTGCAGATAAGATATCGAACAGCCCACAGGTTATTCACAGCATCTTCTTAAAAGCCAACTTTGATTCCTTCCAGACTCATACAGTTGCTTCTATTCAGTGAGGAATCCTGAATTTAGCAGTCCCAGTTCGCTGAGTACTTTTTAAAAATGTGAGCTGACAAAGATTCTTAGCTGCTTGACAAGAGTTGTCTGTCGGTCCACGCTCCCGCCCCCCAGGATGGGAATAGTCTGTAGACTTAGTTACCTGTGACCCCTCTAACGTTGGGCCAGGAGACTTCTCAGAACATACTGTCCCATGGCGTAACCTGTAGGTCACCTCCCAGTCCCTATCACCAACCCCCAATGGGATCATGTGATAAAGGGCAACGTTCTCGTCGTCCGTGACCTCTGCATCAGAATCTCTCCTTTGATCTGTACTTGATCATTTTTCCCCTCTTCTGCTGAATTTTTTTATGTTTTGTAAGCTTGTCTGTTTTGTCTTCATCTTGAGTAATTAATTCCTTATGTGCAGTTTCTCTCGAGATTGTGAAAAGTGGTATTTAGTTTCACGTGGTTATGTAAACCTAAATTATTGTTGCACATTATTAATTGCGTTCTTGTGAAGATGATGTAAGGAGAGGGTGGAGATGATCTTATGTTCATGGGACTCACCTTTCTCTTGGCTATACCAGCTAATCCAGTACAGCACTAGTTAAATGGAGTCCGTAGTTAACGTTTGCTACATTTGTCTTACTGAAGTTAAACTTTTTTGGGGGGGCGTCAGTAATTAAACGTAACTATTTTACACAACAATGCTGTCTCACTCTTTCATATCCACAGACTTAGCTACTCCCTCCTCATCCTCAGACTTCTCCGATCAATCAGTGACATACTGTAATTGGGAAGGCACTGGCCAAAACTTTGGTCTTCAGAACTGGAGAACTCACTTTTCCGATAGTTGGGGATTAGAGGTTTTTGTGAGGATGGGGCGACCATAGCTTTGTATATTATTTCTTAAAAGTATATGAGAATAAAATACATTATTCTACCACATCTTTTGATATTCTCATTTTTTTGCCTGTTTGCTTTCACTGTTATCACTTTTATACCGACGTTTGCAGTTAAGCTGTTGCATTATTCCAGAGATGGTGACTGAAAAACAACACTGCCTCTCAACTGACAATGCAGAATGTCACTTTTATTACTGTACGGTGTAAACATGTTTGTTATCAAAATGTGATTGCTGCATTAATTCAGCATATTGGAAATGCTGCACAGTGCATAAGAAGCACAGTTGTGCTAGTTTAAAATGACATGACGCTCAATTGATCCCTTCATTGGACACAAGATGGCGATATTCAGCTAGCAATGACCTTGTCTTTCATATTTGTCTCCTAGATTCCCTTGGAGGCTTTTAATTTACACCGAACAAAAAATATAAATGCAACATGTAAAGTGTTGGTCCAATGTTTCATGAGCTGAAAAACAAAAGCATATTTTATTCAAATGTTGTGCACAAATTTGTTTACATCCCTGTTAGTGAGCATTTCTCCTTTGCCAAGATAATTAAATCGACCTGACAAGTGTGGCATATCAAGAAGCATGATCATTACACAGGTGC
Source organism: Salvelinus alpinus (assembly GCF_045679555.1). Taxonomy (NCBI): domain Eukaryota; kingdom Metazoa; phylum Chordata; class Actinopteri; order Salmoniformes; family Salmonidae; genus Salvelinus; species Salvelinus alpinus. Next base: position 10,342,424 of record NC_092115.1, on the reverse strand, counting down.
TCCTTATGCTGGGGACAATAAAAGGCCACTCTAAAATGTGTGGTTCTGTCACACATCACTGCCACAGATGTCTCAAATTTTGAAGGAACGTACAATTGGCATGCTGACTGCAGGAATTTCATTTTAGAGAATTTGGCAGTACGTCCAACTGGCCTCACAACCGCAGACCACGTGTAACCACGCCATCCCAGGACCTCCACATCTGTCTTCTTCACCTGCGGGATCGTCTGAAACCAACCACCCGGACAGCTGATGAAACTGGGTTTGCACAACCTGAAGAATTTCTGTACCGTCTGTCAGAAACCGTCTCAGTGAAGCTCATCTGCGTGCTCGTCATCCTCAACAGGGTCTTGACCTGACTGCAGTTTGGCGTTGTAGCCACTGGCATGCTGGAGAAGTGCTCTTCACGGATGAATCCTGGTTTCAACTGTACCGGGCAGATGGGAGACGGTGTTTATGGCGTTGTGTGGGAGAGCGGTTTGCTGATGTCAACGTTGTGAACAGAGTGCCCCATGGTGGGGTAATGGTATGGGCAGGCATTAGCTACGGACAACGAACACAATTGCATTTTATCAATGGCAAGTTGAATGCACAGAGATACCGTGGCGAGATCCTGAGGCCCCTTGACGTGCCATTCATCTACCGCCATACAACTGGCGACCGAAGTCAGCATCCATGCGCCCGGCCCGCCACAAGGACGTCCCGGACAAGGACGTCCCGGCCGGCCAAACCCTCCTAACGCTGGGCCAATTGTGCACCACGTCATGGGTGTCACGGCCGGCTGCGACAGAGCCTGGGATCAACCCGGGTCTGTAGGGACACCTCCAGCACTATGATGTTGTGCCTTAGACCGCTGCGCCACTCGGGAGACCCACATTTTGCATAGTTACAGAATAGACTTGATTCCTGCTCTTTCACTGCTGATTGCCATCTGATTAAACTGTGAGCTTATCACGTGGTTTGCATTGTGATGTTCCTCAGAATTTAGATTTGTGGTTTTATTCAGGAAATACAGTATAAATCTGTTAGCAGTTGTTACTCTTCAATAACACAGACCCCAAAGAAAATCAGGCGGAGGAAAAAAGGTTTATTCTTATTCAAAGAGGGCGAATCATGCAGAGAGGTAGATGTTCACGCTCCCCTGTCCCCAGTGATTCTCTCCAGTTGTGGTTATTTATAACTCAGCCCTAGCCTGTGGTTGACCAATTAGAATTCCTTGCAATAAAACTGGGCCAATAGCCAAATAACAAGTATCCTATTTCAGGCTCACTGTATAGACAAATTCCTCCCATGGCTCTGACCCATTAATCAATAATTCCCCATTACAGAAAAAAAAAACTCTTTCCGTTGATCGTTAGTACTCTATTGACTTCTCGTCCTCTTAACCTTTAGTACTGTATTGTCCTCTTTCTCTGCGTTGTGTATTTATCTTCCAAATATTCTTATGAATCCAATCAGTGGACACATGCATGAATAGTTCCCCTTATTAATGATGTGATGGTGGCTAAAGCAATGAATGTGAGATTATTTCAGAAGCATTTAACAGTGCCTTCAGAAAGTAGTCATGCTCCTAGACTTACTCCACATTCTGTTGTGATATTCTTAAGCTTGCCATAACAAAAGGGTTGAATACTTAATGACTCAAGACATTTAAGCTTTTCATTTTTTATACATAAGAATAAAACATCTTTTTAAAACATAATTCCACGTTGGCTTTATAGGGTGTTTTGTGTAAGCCAGTGATAAAACATTTCAATTTAATCCTTTTTAAATTCAGGCTGTAACACAACAAAATGTGAAAAAAGTCAAGGGGTGTGAATAATGCACATTCACCAGCAATTCTGTATTTTCTACCATTTGTTATTGTAAGGAGCTATGGCATTTTAAGAGAACCGTGGTGAGGCATAAAATACTCATGTTCACATTTCTACCGTCTTTGATCGTCACAATTGCATTAGCAACATTACGATGACGTGGGTAGAGACGTAGAACATCAAACAGGAGATGGGGCATTCATTTACCAGTGGGGCCTTGATAGGCAGGTGTTAAGAACAACATGGGGGAGGCAGGTAGCCTAGCAATTAATAGCGTTGGGCCAGTAACCGAAAGGTCACTGGTTCGAATCTCTGAGCCGACTGGAATAGAAATCTGATGTGCCCTTCAGCTAGGCGCTTAACCCTAACTGCTCCTGTAAATTGCTCTGGATGAGAACGTCTGCTAAATGACCTAAATGTAACTTCTGTCATTGGTCTGGTTTCTTATCAATCAATAAGTGTCTGTCAACTAGAAAACCAACACATAGGAAACCCAGTCATATACAGTTGAAGTTGGAAGTTTACATACACTTAGGTTGGAGTCAATAAAACCTTTTTTTCAACACTCCACACATTTCTTGTTAAGAAACTATAGTTTTGCATTACACAAGTCATTTTTCCAAACAATTGTTTACAAAACAGATTATTTCACTTATAATTCACTGTATCACAATTCCAGTGGGTCAGAAGTTAACATACACTAAGTTGACTGTGCCTTTAAACAGCTTGTAAAATTCCAGAAAATTATGTCATGGCTTTAGAAGCTTCTGATAGGCTAATTGACATCATTTGAGTCGATTGGAGGTGTACCTGTGAGTGTATTTCAAGGCCTACCTTCAAACTCAGTGCCTCTTTGCTTGACATCATGGGAAAATCAAAAGAAATCAGCCAAGACCTCAGAAAAAGAATTGTGGACCTCCACAAGTATGGTTCAACCTTGGGAGCAATTTCCAAACACCTGAAGGTACCACGTTCATCTGTACAAACAATAGTACGCAAGTATAAACCAAGGCCGTCATAAACCAAACCAAGGCCGTCGTACCGCTCAGGAAGGAGATGCGTTCTGTCTCCTAGAGATGACCGTACTTTGGTGCAAATAGTGCAAATCAATCCCAGAACAACAGAAAAGGACCTTGTGAAGATGCTGGAGGAAACGGGTACAAAAGTATCTATATCCAGAGCAAAACGAGTCCTATATCGTCATAACCTGAAAGGCCGCTCAGCAAGGAAGAAGCCACTGCTCCAAAACCGCCATAAAAAAGCCAGACTACGGTTTGCAACTGCACATGGGGACAAAGATCGTACTTTTTGGAGAAATGTCCTCTGGTCTGATGAAACAAAAATAGAAGTGTTTGGCCATAATGACCATCGTTATGTTTGGAGGAAAAAGGGGGACGCTTGCAAGACGAAGAACACCATCCCAACCGTGAGGCACGGGGGTGGCAGCATCATGTTGTGGGGGTGCTTTGCTGCAGGAGGGACTGGTGCCCTTCACAGAATAGATGGCATCATGAGGCTGGGAAATTATGTGGATATATTGAAGCAACATCTCAAGACGTCAGTCAGGAAGTTAAAGCTTCGTCACAAATGGGTCTTCCAAATGGACAATGACCCCAAGCATAATTCCAAAGTTGTGGCAAAATGGCTTAAGGACCACAAATTCAAGGTATTGGAGTGGCCATCACAAAGCCCTCACCTCCATCCTATAGAAAATTTGAGGGCAGAACTGAAAAAGCATGTACGAGCAAGGAGGCCTACAAACCTGACTCAGTTACACCAGCTCTGTCAGGAGAAACGGGCCAAAATTAACCCAACTTATTGTGGGAAGCTTGTGGAAGGCTACCCGAAACATTTGACCCAAGTTAAACAATTTAAAGGCAATGCTACCAAATACTAATTGAGTGTATGTAAACTACTGACCCACTGGGAATGTGATGAAATAAATAAAAGCTGAAATAAATAATTCTCTCTACCATTATTTTGACATTTCACACTCTTAAAATAAAGTGGTGATCCTATCTGACCTACGACAGGGAATTTTTACTAGGATTAAATGTCAGGAATTGTGAGAAACTGAGTTTAGATGTATTTGGCTAAGGTGTATGTAAACTTCCGACTTCAACTGTATATCAGTATTTGATATCACGTCCCTGAACAAGGCAGTTGTCTCCACACATCTCCATAAGATGTGTCTCCATAACATCTCCAGTTATTTCTTCATCTTCATCTATTGCTACTGTGTGCCTGACTAGTCTGACCGTTTAAGTGGCCAAGAGCATCATGATGTCTCATTAAAATGTAGTCTTACCATGATAGATCCTCCAGAACGAACATAGCTTAGTTCTAATTGGTCCACGAGCAAGTGATGTAATGTACATGGTCACCCATTGGCTCTAGACCTGGAGGTAGAATACCTAGGTCACTGCTAGAAGCCACTGCACACAGTACAGTAGTTTACACCGATCTCCAGTTTCTATTTGAGCCTCAGTGTTGGCATAGAGACAGGCACAGCTAAACGTCTGAGCAGGGGTTTTATTAGAATGAAGATGTTGTCAGTTTGGGAATTGCATCTGCCAATTAACTATATCCAATGAGAAAGATAACGGAATGTTGATATTGTACATGACAACTTTTAGATTCTGTCTCTTTTCTCCGTAGAGTCGATTTCCAAATAAATATTCTCATGATGCTTTTCAGCCAGGCTAGGCGTAAGGGGAAGGGAGGGATGTAATTCCCCTTAGCACAGTTGTATGGCCATGGTCATCGAAAACCAGAAATAGGATATACTACTGACACACCGTAACCGACTGGTTGGCTGAATGGGATCCAGTAAATGTCTCAAGGGTGACTGGCCTGCCACACTCTCCCGAAGTGTTGGGGATACTTGCTCAAACCTGCCAACGTCCCTATTTTTTTCAGCAAAGCAAAAACTCCGTTGCTAATCTTGTTTACAAACCACTACGATGCAAAATGGCTATCTGACAAAAGAAAGCATAGCTGACTTCATTTTTACTATAACACATTTTTTCACAGACACTGCCCCCGTATGATGTGACACAGTCATAAAGCCATCTAGATCATAAGCTGTTTCTGTGCACAACTTTGTTATTCAATTGTATATTAAATATAGTATTGCATTAATGTTTCTTAAATGCTAGAATCCAATAGATATAAAACCAACATTTTAAAACCCACATTTGAGAAGTTTAAAATATTCAGTGCATCTTTTTGAAAATGTAATAATGTAAGAAACAACTTATTACCCCTCCCCTCTCAGACCAGCCAGTGGGCAACGGAGGCCTATAGAGCAGTCAGGAAAAAGATGATACAGCCTACCCTAGTCTCAATATCTCCCTTCAAGACCTGCATAACCTCAGTATCTACCAAGTTCAACAGAGCGGAGTCTCCTCCTAGCCTCCAACACTCCCATGTCGGGATGCAAAAGAAACCCGGAGAAGATGGAATCGTTGGTGTTGTCTGCATACACCCCCCCTCCAAACTCCTCCGTAGATCTGCAGCCACACCTCGTCCCCAGACTCCAGCCTCAGTATGCTAGCCCCAGAGGCATGGTCTACATTGCCTTTTGTAGTACTGGTTATAGGTGAACATGATGGGCTTGTTGTTCTTGAACAGGCTCACCCGAGGATCTTTGGTGTCGACGGTGAGGTGGTACGTGAAGAAGTAGACCCAGAGGAGGGAGCAGGGGAACTTCCCGCTCACGTCATCGTAGTGGCGCTGCTCGTTGTGGAAGAATTTGTTGAAGTGGATGGGCACGTTGGTGGCGGGGACGGGATCTGTCAGGCCCACGCTGAAAGAAGAGTGATACAACAGGATGCTCTCGCCCTACGCCCCCTTCAGACCGGGAAACCACAAGGACCGGAGGGCCGTTGTCGCCAGGCTCTCCATTCTCACCTGGTTCACCTGTACACACAAAGACTGGAGTCAGGGAGGATTTAGATGTCTGTATTGATTTTAATTGACTGTGCCTCATAGATAAAAATGACAAGTCATTGTGGGTTACTGTGATTAGATTTACTGTGAACTTTAGTAGATGTACCTGGCAGCAGCACAGTTTTACCTGTATCTCCTTTCTCTTCTCGTGGGCCATCATGCCCATCTCTCCCGTCTCTCCCTTGTTTCTCACTGTGCCCTGAAGTGCCTGGCTCTCCTCCCATCCACATGGCACAAGGCTGCCGGTTGTCAGGTGGTCCAACTTCGGGCCCAGGACTCTCGGGCTCTGCCACCTCCTCCGCTGCCGCCTCGTCATCTTCTGCAGCCGCCTCCTCGGCTGGTTCCTCCTCTCCATCTTCCTCCTGAGCCAGGCTCAAGTCCCCGGCCAGCAGCAGGCCCAGAAGCAGGCTCCCCAGCAGCTTCATGGCTCTTTCTATATAACCGCTCAACATAAAATCTTTGACACCAATGGAACATTAAACAAACACACACTGTGATCTCTCACATTGGGACAAGGCAGCACCCCCCCTCATCCCAAAGACAAGGATTCGTAAATACACTGAACAGAAATATAAACGCAACATGTGTTGGTCCCATGTTTCATGAGCTGAAATAACAGATCTGACCTGAGGGTTGCGGTCTCTTACCTTGTCTATGTTTGTCCCCCTCGGAGAGACGAGTGTTCAGTGGCGTCCCCTCAGACAACGAACCTCACTCAGCACGGCAGTGTGTCACGGTCCAGTTGTCTTGTGGCTAGTGTCCTTGGATGACATGTGTAACTGATTGCCTGTCATACTATATTTATCTCTGTCCCACATTATTTATGAACCCGCTGATCCAAAACGGCAGTATGACTTACAGAGCCCCTCCCCCCTTAACCCCTGGCAGTCCACTCTCCGACTCTCTGCCAGTCTGGTCACACTGTCAATGGTAGGGGGATTTAAGGTGACCGATTTCTCCCCTTAAACAGCATGTTCTGTTTTTAGTTTTTTTTTACCTGGTGAAACTTTTAATGAACGAGTGCCGATGTTTGTTTCTTGATGCATTTTTATTGTCTTTTCAAATGTGTGCAGCGCAAAACCCCATGATGTGAATAATCTTGTTCCAAGACAAACGACACACAAACCTCTCTTTGTTTGTTTGCCTTTATCATGTAGACTCTGTGTTGGAAGACCAATTTGACACATTTGTGGTGGCAAAGTGTCCTCTGAAAAAGATTTTTGCAGTAGCAGTGTTCATTATTTAGTTTTCTAACTATCTGGAATTTTAATCCCAATTAAATTGAAAACCTTACATTTCACTTTTATTTGTTCTCGGTGAAATCAATCCATTAGTTACTAAAAACGGTGTGTGAGGCTTTATAAAAATGTGGATTAAAATCTCCAAATTACAACAAAGTGCTTACAGAATCTTCATCATGACATGATCTCAGAACCGATTAGTCAGTCATCTAATTCTGGAATTTTCCTTTGTCCCTTAGGACCACCGTATCAGATAGACCTATGAAGCACTGCCATAAACCTTATCTGCCAATATTATCAGAGATAACTCTCCTATTTGATATTCAGCCAACCCAACTACCTCATACACCATTCAAATCACAGCCTCCTCTCTGTGGGTAAGGAGCCGCTCCAAATTAAAATAAATGCACCCTCATTGTCTGAATCGTTCATTTATTGTTCATTTTTTTCTATTAGTTTCTCAAACCAATCTTAGTCTCGCGGCTTTGGGAGTAGCAAAGTCGGTCTATGAACACGTTGATTGCTCATTTTCTGACTGTTGATTAAGTAGGAAAACTCTTAGTTTCCTCTCAAAATCTGTTTCTCACAGAAAAGAATAGGTCAGCACAAGAATTGGCCAAAAACAAGTTTCTCTCATACAACTTTATCTTAATCAAAAATCGTATTTTTTGTAAAACCAATTGTCAAATCCCTGTGTACAGAGATGGGATTGATGCCTACTTAATTTTAATAGCCCCCAAAGTAGGCAATGTTATTTAAATTTAGCTAATTATGCAATTTACATACTGATGTAGATCATACAGTAGGTATCAAGTATTCACCCACTTTGGATTATTCACATTTTATTCTTACAAAGTGGGATTAAAATGGATTTAATTGTAATTATTTTGTCAATGATCTACACAAAATACTCTGTCAAAGTGATAGGCCGTCGTTGCAAATAAGAATGTGCTCTTAACTGACTTGCCTAGTTCAATAAAGGTTAAATAAATATTGGCAACTACTTTAATGATTCTTCATTCGCAAGATTAGTAAATTTAGGCATGACATGTAACAAATGCAGACACTACACATCCAAGTATAACTTTCCAAATTATGAAAGACAAGCGTTGAAATGTTGTATTATGTAAAGTGAGTGTGGAAGAGGTGAAAAAAGTATGGGCCACCAGGGTCTGACAACTTGAATGGAAAATTACTGAGGATAATAGCTGATGATATTGCCACTCCTATTTGCCATATCTTCAATCTAAGCCTACTAGAGAGTGTGTGCCTTCAGGCCTGGAGGGAAGCAAAAGTAATTCCGCTATCCAAGAATAGTAAAGGCCCCTTAACTGGCTCAAATAGCCGACCAATCAGCCTGTGTAAACTGTTGGGAAAAATTGTGTTTGACCAGATACAATGCTATTTTACAGTACAAAAATTGACAACAGACTTTCGACACGCTTATAAGGAAGGATATTCAACAAGCACAGCACTTATACAAATGATTGGTGATTGGCTGAGAGAAATTTATGATAAAAAGATTGTGGGGGCTGTTTTAAAAAAAACTTTTGACATTATCGATCATAGTCTACTGCTGGAAAAAATATATGTGTTATGGTTTTACACCCCCTGCTATATTGTAGATAAATAGTTACCTGCCTAACAGAACACAGAGGGTGTTCTTTAATGGAAGCCTCTCCAAGGCAGCTGTTTGGCCCCTTACTTTTTTACGGTCTTTACTAACGACATGCCACTAGCTTTAAGTAAAGTGTCTATGCATGTGGATGACTCAACACTATACACGTCAGCTACTACAGCGACTGAAATGACTGCAACAATGAGCTGCAGTTAGTTTCAGAATGAGTGGCAAGAAATATGTTAGTCCTAAATATTTCAAAAACAAAAAGCATTGTATTTGGGACAAATCATTCACTAAACCCTGAACCTCAGCTAAATATTGTAATAAATAATGTGGAAATTGAGCAAGTTGAGGAGACTAAGCTTCTTGGAGTAACCCTGGATTGTAAACTGTCATGTTGATACAACAGTAGCTAAAATGAGAAGTTTGCCTATAATAAAGCATTGCTCTGCCTTCTTAACAACACCATCAACATTGTCGCACCTGGACTACTGTTCAGTCGTGTGGTCAGGTGCCACAAAGAGGGAGTTAGGAAAATTACAATTAAAATTAAATAAAATTGTATTTGTTATGTGCCGAATACAACAGGTGTAGACCTTACAGTGAAATGCTTACTTCCAAGCCCTTAACCAACAATGCAGTTTTAAGAAAATACCTTAAAAAAGTAAGAGATAAAAGTAACAAATAATAAAAGAGCAGCAGTAAAATAACAATATATATGTATACCGGTACAGAGTGAATGTGCGGGGGCACCGGTGTCGAGGTAATTGAGGTAATATGTACATGTAGGTAGAGTTATTAAAGTGAGTATGCATAGATAATAACAGAGAGTAGCAGTAGTGTAGAAGGTGGGGAGGGGAGCAATGCAAATAGTCTGGGTAGCCATTTGATTAGATTATCAGGAGTCTTATGGCTTGGGGGGTAGAAGCTGTATAGAAGCCTCTTGGACCTAGACTTGGCGCTCCGGTACCGCTTGCCGTGCAGTAGCAGAGAGAACAGTCTATGACTAGGGTGGCTGGAGTCTTTGACAATTTTTAGGGCCTTCCTCTGACACCGCCTGTTATAGAGGTCCTGGATGGCAGGAAGCTTGGCCCCGGTGATGTACTGGGCGGTACGCACCACCCTCTGTAGTGCCTTGTGGTCGGAGGCCGAGCAGTTTTACCAGGTAAAACCTTTTGAGGATCTGAGGACCCATGCCAAATCTTTTCAGTCTCCTGAGGGGGAAAAGGTTTTGTTTTGCCCTCTTCACGACTGTCTTGGTGTGCTTGAACCATGTTCGTTTGTTGGTGATGTGGACACCAAGGAACTTGAAGCTCTCAACCTGCTCCACTTTCAAAGCATGTCATGGCTACAGACGTACTCCCTGTTCAGCCACGACTGCGTGGCCATGCACGCCTCCAACTCAATCATCAAGTTTGCGGACGACACTATAGTAGTAGGCTTGATTACCAACAATGACGAGATGGCCTACAGGGAGGAGGTGAGGGCCCTCGGAGTGTGGTGTCAGGAAAATAACCTCACACTCAACGTCAACAAAACAAAGGAGATGATTGTGGACTTCAGGAAACAGCAGAGGGAGCACCCCCCTATCCACATCGACGGGACAGTAGTGGAGAGGGTAGTAAGTTTTAAGTTCCTCGTTGTACACATCACGGACAAACTGAATTGGTCCACCCACACAGACAGCGTTGTGAAGAAGGCGCAGCAGCGCCTCTTCAACCTCAGGAGGCTGAAGAAATTTGGCTTGTCACCAAAAGCACTCACAAACTTCTACAGATGCACAATCGAGAGCATCCTGTCGGGCTGTATCACCGCCTGGTACGGCAACTGCTCCGCCCACAACCGTAAGGCTCTCCAGAGGGTAGTAAGGTCTGCACAACGCATCACTGGGGGCAAACTACCTGCCCTCCAGGACACCTACACCACCCGATGTCACAGGAAGGCCATAAAGATCATCAAGGACAACAACCACCCGAGCCACTGCCTGTTCACCCCGCTATCATCCAGAAGGCGAGGTCAGTACAGGTGCATCAAAGCAGGGACCGAGAGACTGAAAAACAGCTTCTATCTCAAGGCCATCAGACTGTTAAACAGCCACCACTAACATCGAGTGGCTGCTGCCAACATACTGACTGAACTCCAGCTCACTTTAATAATGGAAATTGATGGAAATTGATCAAAAATGTATCACTAGCCACTTTAAACAATGCCACTTAATATAATGTATATGTATATACTGTACTGTATATCATCTACTGGATCTTGCCATCTTTATGTAATACATGTATCACTAGCCACTTTAAACTATGCACTTTTATGTTTACATACCCTACATTACTCATCTCATATGTATATACTGTACTCGATACCATCTACTGCATCTTGCCTATGCCGTTCTGTACCATCACTCATTCATATATCTTTATGTACATATTCTTTATCCCTTTACACTTGTGTGTATAAGGTAGTAGTTGTGGAATTGTTAGGTTAGATTACTCGTTGGTTATTACTGCATTGTCGGAACTAGAAGCACAAGCATTTCGCTAAACTCACATTAACATTTGCTAACCATGTGTATGTGACAGATAACATTTTATTTGATTTTATTTGATTTAGGTAGATAGTGTGGTCTACAGCTTATCATGAGACTTCCTTAGATATCGTGCACCAGCAATTGTTTACAAATATGCATAGGCCGCCCGCCGCCCCGTGTCTTACCAGTGGCTGCTGTTCTATCCTGCCGATAGAGTGTATATCCCACCAGCTGTATGTTCTTAATGTCGTCGTTCAGCCACGACTTGGTGAAGCATAAGATATTACAGTTTTTAATGTCCCGTTGGTAGGATATACGTGCTTTCAGTTCGTCCCATTTATTTTTCAGTGATTGAACGTTAGCAAAGGCAGATTAGCCACTCGTCGCCTGATCCTCACAAGGCACCCCAATCTCTTTCCACAAAATCTCAGTTTCTTTCTCCTGCAAATGATGGGGATGAGGGCCTGTTCGGGTGTTTGGAGTATATCCTACCCATCCGACTCATTAAAGAAAAATGATTCATCCAATTCAAGGTGAGTAATCGCTGTTCTGATTTCCAGAATCTCTTTTCGGTCATAAGAGACGGTAGCAGCAGCATTATGTACAAAATGAGTTACAAACAATGCGAAAAAACAAACAAAATAGCACGGTTGGTTAAGAGCCAATATAACTGCAGCCATCATAATACATCTTCCACAGCATAATTATTAACTTGACCTTAATGAGCAATTCAACGACTGATTTATTATTGGTACCCATCTACCAATCACGACCCTTCTTTATGAGGATTTCGAAAAGCTCCCTGGTCTTTGTAGTTGAATCTATGTTTGAAATGCAATATTTTACTGACGGACCTTACAGATGTTGTTTGTATGAGGGACAGAGGAAAGGGAAGTCATTAAACAAGATGTGTCAACCCTTGTTATTTGGACTCTGGACTAAAACCTAATTATGATAAGTGTACAATATTACGTATTGGATCTTTAAAAAATACAACTTTTACATTACCTTGCAGTTTACCTATAAAATTGGCTGACGGTGAAGTAGACATACTTGGTATTCATATCACAAAGATAGAAATGAGCTCTCCACAATGAATTTCAATAGAAAACTTGTAAAAATAGACAACATCCTGCAACCATGGAGAGGTAAATACCTGTCTATTTATGGAAAAATTGCCCTGATTAACTCCTTAGTCATATCTCAGTTTACTCACTTACTTATGGTGCTGCCTACTCCTTTGTTTTTCAAATCATATGAGTAAAAAATATTTAGCTTTATCTGGGACACTAAACCAGACAAAATTAAGCGTGTCTATCTACATAATGAATATGAATTAGGTGGGTTGATATTATTCAATCTCAAAGCTTCACTTATTTCAAAGGTTTTACTTGAACCCTAAATGGTTCTCAAGAAGATTACTAAGAAAAGCTATGATGGGTCATGATTCCTTTACCCGAAAAAATAGGTAATGCCCCTTATTCCAAAACCCTTCCTTCCATTACTCTGCAATTACAAAACAATATAGAGAGCTTTGTATCAACAATGTCGCTACTATAGTAAGCACAACAGTATTTCACAGGTGGAAGTGCAATTTAATTTTTACTGGAATTTGCTACTAACAACAAACAATAGCTAAGTCCTCATCTTATATGACTCCAAATACACTTGAACTATTATGGTGATCTTAAATCCCAGAGATGAAATATCTTAGCTGGGATTTGCAAATAGATGTGGACATAACATTAGGAACGGTGAAGCCACATCTGTTTTCATTAACTGTTGGTGTAAAACCATGGAAGAATTATGCTTCTTGCCTTGGGCAAAGTCATTTAGAAAACCCTTAGCCGACAACATCCTGTCACGTTCCTGACCTGTTTTCTGTTAGTTTTGTATGTGTTAGCTGGTCAGGACGTGAGTTTGGGTGGGCAGTCTATGTTTTCTGTTTCTATGTTGGTTTAAAGGGTGACCTGATATGGCTCTCAATTAGAGGCAGGTGGTTGTCATTTCCTCTGATTGAGAGTCATATTAAGGTAGGTGTTTTCACACTGTTTGTTGTGGGTGGTTGTCTTCCGTGTCAGTGTATGTTCGCACCACACGGGACTGTTTTGTTGTCGTTAGTATATGTAGTCTGTTCCTGTTCGTGCGTTCTTCATGTTTTATGTAAGTTCTCTCGTTCAGGTCTGTCTACGTTAGTTTTGTTGTTTTGTAAAATTATCAAGTGTTCTTCGTGTGTTTCGTCTTGTGAATAAAGATAATCATGTCATCATACCTCGCTGCAAATTGGTCTTCCGATCCCTCTCTCCTCTCCTCGTCCGAGGAGGAGGAGGAATTAGAGTTTCGTTACACATCCGACAGAGGTGATATGTAAAATGTCATGACATTGTGTCCTACAGTCAGAACTTAAAACTAAATGGCCAACAACTAATGAGGGAAAATATTCAGACATCTCAGCTCACAAACAAAACTATATATGGAGTCCAATTAGGTTGGACAAGATTGTTATTATTATGAATTATGTAATTATTATGAATTATTTAATTAGTATTATTATTACGTATTAAATTTGCATTATTATTAACAATTATGATTTAATAAATATGATTATTTAATTATTATTAATATGTCATTATAATTATTAATAATAATTCTTACATTATTATTGGGCAATGAACCTTTCCATGGACAGAAGTTGCAGCTAGGGTCACCTCCGATTCCGAACCCGGAGAGCTACTTGTTCCACCCAAGCACTAATATTCCTGATTAATTTGATCAACTAATTATGGTCTCAGCCTGGACCTAGATACTGTAGCTTTAATCTGGTTTGTTAATGCTTGAACCTCAACACAAACATAGAGCTACGAGGAAATATTTGGGATTTCTCCTATGGATTGAAGATGCTTGAGGTTTGACTGTTACTGTATCATTTTTTATTACATACATTGTAATTAATTACATGGAAATAAGACTACCCAAGCCTGAAATCACAACAGAAGTGCAAGGATGTTGGTTGGGGGGGGCAGAGTGCGTAACTTGTATATAACTGCCTTAATGTTGCTGGACTCCAAGAAGAGTAGCTGCTGCCTTGGCAGAAACTAAGGGGAACTCTTAATAAATACAAATACAAATACACACTGGAATGGTATGGTCACGTGTGGCGGTGTTTTGAATCCAGGTGTGTTTTCCATTTGGCACGTTTTTGATTTTTTACCTTACCCTGACTGATAACCCTATCTGCAAACCCCACTCGCTAGCACATCTGAACCTAACCTTACCCTAACCACTCGCTATCATATCTGAACCTAACCTTACCCTAACCACTCGCTAGCATATCTGAAACTAACCTTAACCTAACCACTCGCTATCATATCTGAACCTAACCTTACCCTAACCACTCGCTATCATATCTGAAACTAACCTCACCCTAACCACTCGCTAGCCTGTCTGATCCTAACCTTACCCTAACCACTCGCTAGCATATCTGAACCTAACCTTACCCTAACCACTCGCTATCATATCTGAAACTAACCTTAACCTAACCACTCGCTATCATATCTGAACCTAACCTTACCCTAACCACTCGCTAGCATATCTGAAACTAACCTCACCCTAACCACTCGCTATCATATCTGAACCTAACCTTACCCTAACCACTCGCTAGCATGTCTGAACCTAACCTTACCCTAACCACTCGCTAGCATATCTGAACTTCACTTTACCCTAACCCCAATCACAAGCATATTTAAACCTTACCCTAACCACTCGCTAGCACATCTGAACCTAACCTTACCCTAACCACTCACTATCATGTCTGAACCTAACCTTACCCTAACCACTCACTATCATATCTGAACCTAACCTTACCCTAACCTCACTCGCTAGCATATCTGAACCTAACCTTACCCTAACCCCAATCACAAGCATATTTAAACCTTACCCTAACCTCACTCGCTAGCATATCTGAAACTAACCTCACCCTAACCACTCGCTATCATATCTGAACCTAACCTTACCCTAACCACTCGCTATCATATCTGAATGAACCTAACCTTACCCTAACCACTCGCTATCATGTCTGAACCTAACCTTACCCTAACCACTCGCTATCATATCTGAACCTAACCTTACCCTAACCACTCGCTATCATATCTGAACCTAACCTTACCCTAACCACTCGCTATCATATCTGAACCTAACCTTACCCTAACCTCACTCGCTAGCATATCTGAAACTAACCTCACCCTAACCACTCGCTATCATATCTGAACCTAACCTTACCCTAACCACTCGCTATCATATCTGAACCTAACCTTACCCTAACCACTCGCTATCATGTCTGAACCTAACCTTAACCTAACCACTCGCTATCATATCTGAACCTAACCTTACCCTAACCACTCGCTATCATATCTGAAACTAACCTCACCCTAACCACTCGCTAGCCTGTCTGATCCTAACCTTACCCTAACCACTCGCTAGCATATCTGAACCTAACCTTACCCTAACCACTCGCTATCATATCTGAAACTAACCTTAACCTAACCACTCGCTATCATATCTGAACCTAACCTTACCCTAACCACTCGCTAGCATATCTGAAACTAACCTCACCCTAACCACTCGCTATCATATCTGAACCTAACCTTACCCTAACCACTCGCTATCATATCTGAACCTAACCTTACCCTAACCTCACTCGCTAGCATATCTGAACCTAACCTTACCCTAATCCCAATCACAAGCATATTTAAACCCTACCCTAACCTCACTCGCTAGCATATCTGAAACTAACCTCACCCTAACCACTCGCTATCATATCTGAACCTAACCTTACCCTAACCACTCGCTATCATATCTGAACCTAACCTTACCCTAACCACTCGCTATCATGTCTGAACCTAACCTTAACCTAACCACTCGCTATCATATCTGAACCTAACCTTACCCTAACCACTCGCTATCATATCTGAAACTAACCTCACCCTAACCACTCGCTAGCCTGTCTGATCCTAACCTTACCCTAACCACTCGCTAGCATATCTGAACCTAACCTTACCCTAACCACTCGCTATCATATCTGAAACTAACCTTAACCTAACCACTCGCTATCATATCTGAACCTAACCTTACCCTAACCACTCGCTAGCATATCTGAAACTAACCTCACCCTAACCACTCGCTATCATATCTGAACCTAACCTTACCCTAACCACTCGCTAGCATATCTGAACTTCACTTTACCCTAACCCCAATCACAAGCATATTTAAACCTTACCCTAACCACTCGCTAGCACATCTGAACCTAACCTTACCCTAACCACTCGCTATCATGTCTGAACCTAACCTTACCCTAACCACTCGCTATCATATCTGAACCTAACCTTACCCTAACCACTCGCTATCATATCTGAATGAACCTAACCTTACCCTAACCACTCGCTATCATGTCTGAACCTAACCTTACCCTAACCACTCGCTATCATATCTGAACCTAACCTTACCCTAACCACTCGCTATCATATCTGAACCTAACCTTACCCTAACCACTCGCTATCATATCTGAACCTAACCTTACCCTAACCACTCGCTAGCACATCTGAACCTAACCTTACCCTAACCAATCGCTATCATGTCTGAACCTAACCTTACCCTAACTACTCGCTATCATATCTGAACCTAACCTTACCCTAACCTCACTCGCTAGCATATCTGAACCTAACCTTACCCTAATCCCAATCACAAGCATATTTAAACCCTACCCTAACCTCACTCGCTAGCATATCTGAAACTAACCTCACCCTAACCACTCGCTATCATATCTGAACCTAACCTTACCCTAACCACTCGCTATCATATCTGAACCTAACCTTACCCTAACCACTCGCTATCATATCTGAACCTAACCTTACCCTAACCACTCGCTATCATGTCTGAACCTAACCTTACCCTAACCACTCGCTATCATATCTGAAACTAACCTTAACCTAACCACTCGCTATCATATCTGAACCTAACCTTACCCTAACCACTCGCTATCACGTCTGAACCTAACCTTACCCTAACCACTCGCTATCATATCTGAACCTAACCTTACCCTAACCTCACTCGCTAGCATATCTGAACCTAACCTTACCCTAACCCCAATCACAAGCATATTTAAACCTTACCCTAACCTCACTCGCTAGCATATCTGAAACTAACCTCACCCTAACCACTCGCTATCATATCTGAACCTAACCTTACCCTAACCACTCGCTATCATATCTGAATGAACCTAACCTTACCCTAACCACTCGCTATCATATCTGAACCTAACCTTACCCTAACCACTCGCTATCATATCTGAACCTAACCTTACCCTAACCACTCGCTATCATATCTGAACCTAACCTTACCCTAACCACTCGCTAGCACATCTGAACCTAACCTTACCCTAACCACTCGCTAGCACATCTGAACCTAACCTTACCCTAACCACTCGCTATCATATCTGAACCTAACCTTACCCTAACCTCACTCACTAGCATATCTGAACCTAACCTTACCCTAATCCCAATCACAAGCATATTTAAACCCTACCCTAACCTCACTCGCTAGCATATCTGAAACTAACCTCACCCTAACCACTCGCTATCATATCTGAACCTAACCTTACCCTAACCACTCGCTATCATATCTGAACCTAACCTTACCCTAACCACTCGCTATCATATCTGAACCTAACCTTACCCTAACCACTCGCTATCATGTCTGAACCTAACCTTACCCTAACCACTCGCTATCATATCTGAACCTAACCTTACCCTAACCACTCGCTATCATGTCTGAACCTAACCTTACCCTAACCACTCGCTATCATATCTGAACCTAACCTAACCTTACCCTAACCTCACTCGCTATCATATCTGAACCTAACCTTACCCTAACCACTCGCTATCATATCTGAACCTAACCTTACCCTAACCACTCACTAATATGCCTCAATGTAACTTTGATGAACCCCCTGGATTGTGCTGAGAAAGATTTTATTTTCAAAGTGCTTATGTTTTCATTTGGTCCCATTCTTGATATTGTATTGTTTTCATTTAATTGTTATGGTGTCCAGCTTTCCCCTGTATATTATTTTTGGATGGCTCCTTTTAGATCATATTCTAAAATCTATATTTATTCATTACTTTAGCATTACTTTAAGACTATCTTCACAGGTAAACACTATTGTTGTACTCAGGGGATACACAAAACAGATACACAGATGAATGAAACCAATGAGAGTAACTGAATTTAAAAAACATTTTTAAATTAAATTGTTACCAATACAACATGCACAAATGCATTATAAGATTCACACCATCACTCTCTGGTTAAAAGTTTGTTTTCCTTCATTGTTTGCATAGTGTCAGGCTAAGCGTTTGCACATACACTCTTAGAAATAATGGTTCCAAAAAGGGTTCTTCAGCTGTCCCCATAGAATAATCCTCTTTGGTTCCACATAGAACCCTTTTGGGTTCCACAGAGGGTTCTACATGGAACCCACACGGGTTTTACCTGGAACCAAAAAGGGTTTTTCAAAGGGTTCTCCTATGAGAACAGCCAAATAACCATTTTACGTCTACATCTAGATAGCACATTTTTTTCTAAGAGTGTAGTTGTCACGTTTAATAATGATAGGAGACAGATGCAGGAATACGATTTTTATTTTTTTATTTCACTACCCAAAATAGAGTACGTCATGCAATAAAATGCAAATGAATAACTTAAAAATCATACAATGTGATTTTCTGGATTTTTGTTTTAGATTCCGTCTCTCACAGTTGAAGTGTACCTGTGATAAAAATTACAGACCTCTACATGCTTTGTAAGTAGGAATACCTGCAAAATCGGCAGTGTTTCAAATACTTGTTCTCCCCACTGTATATGACACAGGGCTGTAAACCAAACAAAGAGTGAGTTGTAAACCTCTAATAAATACACGGGACGAGAACCGTGATAACAATACACGGGACGAGACCCGTGATAACAATACACAGGACGAGACCCGTGATAACAATACACAGGACGAGACCCGTAATAACAATACACAGGACGAGACCCGTAATAACAATACATGGGACGAGACCCGTAATAACAATACACAGGACGAGACCCGTAATAACAATACACGGGACGAGACTCGTAATAACAATACACGGGACGAGACCCGTAATAACAATACACGGGACGAGACCCGTAATAACAATACACGGGACGAGACCCGTAATAACAATACACGGGACAGGACCCATAATAACAATACACGGGACGAGACCCATAATAACAATACACGGGACGAGACCCATAATAACAATACACGGGACGAGACCCGTAATAACAATACACGGGACGAGACCCATAATAACAATACACGTGACGAGACCCGTAATAACAATACACGGGACGAGACCCGTAATAACAATACACGGGACGAGACCCGTAATAACAATATATGGGACGAGACCCGTAATAACAATACACGGGACGAGACCCGTAATAACAATACACGGGACGAGACCCGTAATAACAATACACGGGACGAGACCCGTAATAACAATAAACGGGACGAGACCCGTAATAACAAGTGCACACTAACACGGTAACACACAAGCCGATACAACAGAGCACAGGTACTCACAAGACCAACAGACATGGAACAATAATCAACAAGGACAATGGGGAACAGGCGGCACATATATACACATACTAATCAAGGGGAATGGTTACCAGGTGTGCGTAATGAGACAAGACAGTCGTAGACCTCCTGAGCTGGTGAACGGAATGAGCAGCAGTACCTGGGAGATCCGTGACAGTAGTTCCTGCAATATATGCTCCAGGTGAACTGTTTACATAGATCTGGTATTAAGGAACATTTTTCTACGCAGCAGGCAAAACTATTTATATGTATACAGAATATTACATTTGACATTTTTACATTTACATTTTAGTCATTTAGCAGACGCTCTTATCCAGAGCGACTTACAGTAGAGTGCATACATTTTATTAAATTTTTTACATACTGAGACAAGGATATCCCTACCGGCCAAGAGCAGACGCTCTTATCCAGAGCGACTTACAGTAGAGTGCATATATTTTATAACATTTTTTTTTTTTTATTTGTCTTTCTAATTTAAATTTTTATTATTATAATTTTTTTTTATATATTTTAAAACTTTTCGTATTTTTTTTAAATATATATATATATTTTTTTATATATATATATATTTTTTTTTTTACATACTGAGACAAGGATGTCCCTACCGGCCAAACCCTCCCTAACCCGGACGACGCTATGCCAATTGTGCATCGCCCCACGGATCTCCCGGTTGCGGCCGGCTGCGACAGAGCCTGGGCGCGAACCCAGCCCAGCCTGGGCGCGAACCCAGAGACTCTGGTGGCGCAGCTCGCATTGCGATGCAGTGCCCTAGACCACTGCGCCACCCGGGATACCCGGGTGGCGCATGGGAAATGTATTTTCATTACATTCTGAATTTGACATTTGAATTTCATTACATAGATAAATGTTGATGACCTACTCAGCGTCCTGCAAAGTTGACACACTCACAACTTGGCAGTTTGATGATGGTGAACCCTTGATGATTGAAAGGTTGCGGTCGGCCTAAGTGCACCACATCTCTTGGCCAAGGGGTTCCATGCTGTAAAACATGATATAAAGCCCCAAGCATAAAAACCTGCCAGGCATAATATACTAATTTTAAGCACCTTATCAATACTCTTTTTACACCGATCATTTAGGAACTTTTAGGATGTAAAACGAGTCGACTACCTGTTCTTAAAAAACGTTTGCCAGAATATTTAATTTCCTGTAGAAAACAAAGTGGTGTAACACGAGGATATGAGAGTAAAATGATCCCACAACCGCTGGGTTTAGCAAACAGACTGGGTACCTTCTACCCATGATGCACGGGTAGAAATATCAGAGCCTCTGAAAACAAGATGTACCTCTAGATCTGTGCCACTGTGACATTGAGGATAGTGTATGAGTGATGACAGGATGGCTTTTTCAGCAGGAAATCATTTTTACCTCTCTGTGCACTTTGGGATATTTCAGTGACAGTAGATGCTGAATCATTGTGTTGTGTCATTTTACCCCCCCCCCCCAACTCCAATTTGCACGTCTAGGCCGAAATGGTCTGATTAACCGTTTTTTTCTTCTGTTCAACCATTAGATGAACAGCGAAAATGCAGTCTGTGGAAAGGTACTTAGATAAAGGGAAGAGCCTCTTTTCCTTCTAAAAGAGAACCCTAGCTGACCACAGCCTCTGATTGGCTTGCGGCTGATTGCTCCCCTTCTGTGATGCCAGGAAGTTTGCTGAGGAGCTCTGCATGTTTACATTATGTTGTGGAGACTTGAGACTCATTCTAACTCCCAAAGCAATCAGATAAAAAAGAATACGACAGTGGGTTCACTCAAAAATGCTTGTTCTATATCGGAGGTCGAAGGCCAAGTTAAAACCCAACACACCTTGCAAGCTCTGCCTGTCACGGACATTGTCATTAAATATTGACGCGAAACCAAATCTTTAAATACTGAAGTTTCTTTAGGTGTTGGGTCTGGGTTACAATGAAGTTACACTGCTGTAGTGACTCAGGGTGGATACTGTAGTGACTCCGAGTGTATTCTGTAGTGACTCCGAGTGTATTCTGTAGTGACTCAGTGGATACTGTAGTGACTCCGAGTGTATTCTGTAGTGACTCAGGGTGAATACTGTAGTGACTCAGGCTGGATGTTGTAGTGACTCAGGCTGGATGTTGTAGTTACTCAGGGTGGATACTGTAGTGACTCAGAGTGGATACTGTAGTGACAGGGTGGATTCTGTAGTGACAGGGTGGATTCTGTAGTGACTCAGGGTGGAGACTGTAGTGACTCCGAGTGGATTCTGTAGTGACTCCGGGTGGATACTGTAGTGACTCAGGGTGGATACTGTTGTGACTCCGGGTGGATTCTGTAGTGACCCAGTGGATATTATAGTGACTCAGAGTATATTATGTAGTGACTCAGAGTATATTCTGTAGTGACTCAGTGGATACTATAGTGACTCAGAGTATATTCTGTAGTGACTCAGAGTATATTCTGTTCCTTTAGGTATTGGGTCTGGGTTCCAATGAAGTTACACTGCTGTAGTGACTCAGGGTGGATACTGTAGTGACCCAAGTGTATTCTGTAGTGACTCAGTGGATACTGTAGTGACTCCGAGCGTATTCTGTAGTGACTCAGGGTGGATACTGTAGTGACTCAGGCTGCATGTTGTAGTGACTCAGTGGATACTGTAGTGACTCAGGGTGGATACTGAGTGACAGGGTCGATTCTGTAGTGCCTCAGGGTGGATAGTGTAGTGACTCAGGGTGGATACTGTAGTGACTCAGGCTGGATGTTGTAGTGACTCAGGGTGGATACTGTAGTGACTCAGTGGATACTGTAGTGACTAAGGGTGGATACTGTAGTGACAGGGTGGATTCTGTAGTGCCTTAGGGTGGATACTGTAGTGACTCAGAGTGGATTCTGTAGTGACTCAGAGTGGATACTGTATTGACTCAGAGTGTATTCTGTAGTGGCTCAGGGTGTATACTGTAGTGACTCAGAGTGTATTCTGTAGTGACTCAGTGGAAACTGTAGTAACTCAAAGTGTATTCGGTAGTGACTCGGGGTGGATACTGTAGTGACTCAGGGTGGATACTGTAGTGACTTAGGGTGGATACTGTAGTGACTCAGGGTGGATACTGTAGTGTCTCCGAGTGGATTCTGTAGTGACTCAGTGGATACTATAGTGACTGAGAGTATATTCTGTAGTGACTCAGTGGAAACTGTAGTAACTCAAAGTGTATTCGGTAGTGACTCGGGGTGGATTCTGTAGTGACTCCGGGTGGATACTGTAGTGACTCAGGGTGGATACTGTTGTGACTCCGGGTGGATTCTGTTACTGTTGTGACTCCGGGTGGATTCTGTAGTGACCCAGTGGATATTATAGCGACTCAGAGTATATTATGTAGTGACTCAGAGTATATTCTGTAGTGACTCAGGCTGGATGTTGTAGTGACTCAGGCTGGATGTTGTAGTGACTCAGGGTGGATACTGTAGTGACTCAGAGTGGATACTGTAGTGACAGGGTGGATTCTGTAGTGACAGGGTGGATTCTGTAGTGACTCAGGGTGGATACTGTAGTGACTCAGGGTGGATACTGTAGTGACTCAGGGTGGATACTGTAGTGACTCAGAGTGGATTCTGTAGTGACTCAGGGTGTATACTGTAGTGACTCCGAGTGGATTCTGTAGTGACTCCGGGTGGATACTGTAGTGACTCAGGGTGGATACTGTTGTGACTCCGGGTGGATTCTGTAGTGACTCAGTGGATATTATAGTGACTCAGAGTATATTATGTAGTGACTCAGAGTATATTCTGTAGTGACTTAGGGTGGATACTGTAGTGGAGGATGAAGGTGGTTCGCCGAGCTAATTTCTAACCCTGAAATATCAAATGCAACATTTACTCAAACAAAAAAGTTTGTTGCCATCAATAACACTATTTAAAAGTAAGACATTTACTAATGAAGCCCACTAATTTGGTTGCATTAAAGAGATAATACAGCATTTCTGCACACAGTCTGCTGCAGGCTCCTGTACTGTGGTGACTTAATATAGAGACGAATCAACCAACTTATAAACTCATTAAAATGATGGTTTGCAAAAAACACGTCCTCATATTGCACTTCTGGCCCCTGAAATAGAAAGAGGAGCTGAAGAGCCCAGCATCAGACATCTGGTAATGTGGAGAGGTAATCAAGCTACATAGAACCACACAAACCAAAGCCTTTGCAAATTAGGCCCATGTTACTTAAGGAATTTAAATTAAGTTTGTACTCTTAAAAAAGGTGTCTCAACGCTAGACTAAATTAAGTATGATCGCCCTCTGACTCAGAGAGTCGAAGGAGCGCAAGTGTGAGAGGTAGGAGAGTGAGATGATTTGTCTGTCCCTGGTGCTCTCACTTCTCCCATTTTCCCTCGTTTCCCTGGTTCATCACCTTTGCCCTGGTTCATACGATATCCTCTTCCATCCACTTCATCACCGTCCCGACAGAAACGTTCTGACAGAAACGGAGCAGAAGGGCAGAAGGAACCCCGCTTGGCAGCTTGAATAGGAATTTATTTCCGGTGTCATTTTCTCCATAATCTATTTTGATGACATGGCCAAACATCAATGTTCCTGTCATTCGGAGAAGAAAAGTTTAGCGTAAATGACGTCGGAAATCTGACCCCGGGCCACCAGCTGTGAAATTTTATTTTGTATTTATCTCAAGGGGGAAAATGCATTTGGAGGTCAAGGTAAACCGTATGCTTTTCCAGGTAAATCAACACGGCCCAGTGTATGTGTATGAAAAAATTAACTCTGTATTGAGTATTATCTCAAATCCTCATTCCCATCTTAGAGCTAAGTCCTTCAGCCCCCACCACTCAACAAAGACGCAGGAATTAAGTGTCAATTCTTGAGAGAAACGTGCTTCCTGTCCTTTGCTGTGGGGCATATTTGAGTTTGAAGGGCAGCGAGTCTAGAATCAGGCCTAGCTTTTGCCACAGCATCTCTCCCGGTAGGACCTCATTAAAAGTAATCCTGTCATTCTTTCTTTACCTGAGGATTTGGGAGACAATCTTGGTTTTGTTACACTTTATTGTAATGAGACTTCCCGGGTGTCTTAAAGCCGAGTCGACATCAATATCGTGGAAATACATACCAGTACCACCAGGAATATTACCCTTTCATAAACGAGTGGGCTTGGCTTGGGACAGAGCCAATTTCAATATACAAATGTATCTAAAGCCGTTACTGTGGTATTCAGTACACCAAGGCATCAGCCCTTCTCCATACAAAGACCATTGGAGCCCCCCCCCAGGAAATTTAGAGCCTAACAAAGTGATTCAAAGTTTATTATAATGAATGAGTGTCACTTTGGATCACTGTTAGTTGTTTCTGGTTGATATGATTCGTTGAATGATCATCTTTAATTTGAGTTATTGTACGCCATGCACTTGTTTCGCTGTCACAACTTTATACCCACAGGGCACACAATTTACGCAGTTACTTAAAATGGCTATCTTTTGTTTTAATCACATACTTATGATGTTAATTTTGTCTCTGGTGGACGCCAGTGGATTTCAAGGGATCATGGCTCATTTCTCCCCCTTCCTGTCCTAGAGCTGAGTTCTATATAGCTTGTGTCTCTGGTGACAACACAGCACCATTTGTAACAGAATATTGACAGACTTCTAGTCTGTACTGAGGTGGATATAGAAGAGTCATGACGATAGGAAGATATAAAAAGACAAAGTAGACTCCTGGTCTGGTTGGTATCTAATTCCCCAGGGATCAGGTGACCCTCGCCTGTAGTATGTGCTGATCCAAGGTCAGATCAGATCCTTGTGTTTAAAGCCAAGAATGCGCTATATAAATCCAAACAATTATTATTTGTTATTAAGAATAGATATTAGAGAGGCTGATTGTAGATCTGAGCATACGGGCAACTTCTGCCTAAGAGATTGCTGTCTGTACAAGGATGGTTTTCACCAGTCAGTCCTATGTAATGTTGTCTCCCTAGGCAGACGGTTACCTCCTACAACGTATCCTAAGTTACTGCTGTTGCTAGGGTTGGATTTACAAGACTATATGTAATGGGGTTTGTGTTGGTTACAGCTGACAAGACTGAGGAAATCTAAGACCTTAGTGATGCGAGAGAAAACCACCACAATATCAGACACTTTACCAGTGACCACACATGAGGACGTTTTCTGCCCTATTTACTAGAGTTAATTAACTCTGGGGGGGAAAAAGAAAATCCGTGGATGTCAAACAAAATAAGGGAAGGTCTCTCTGTTTCCACGGTCGTTTCAGCTCCAGCTGAGCCAAGTTGAAAAAGCGAGACTTACACCTCATTTAATGATTTGTATAATTACAAAAAGTCACCTATGAACCCTTTATTTAAATGGCATCAAACTGGGAGGATGGCAACAACAAAAATGTCACCATTCCTGCTTTTATTTTCATTGGACAATAGAGAGAAAAGCTGACTGAAATAACTGTCTTGTTTGCTTGGCTTGTTGAATGGGACTAAAGACAAAAGCCGAGCTTAAGGAGAGGATTTATTCATTCAAGTTGATTAATCCAACCTGCTACTCAACTGATTGTATTAAAGTTTTAGTTACAGCTGAATACACACACGTTCGGTCAACAATCGTTATTTGACGGCGCCATGAATGCGACCTCAACAACAATACACTGCTGTGCTGGAGAATGATTCATTTATCTGTTGATGATCTCAATACACTAGGACAGAGGGAATAGAGAGGAGAGGGGGGGGGGGGGGGGGTAGAGAGGAGAGAGGGGGGTAGAGCAGAGAGAGGGAGTAGAGAGGAGAGAGGGGGGTAGAGAGGAGAGAGGGGGTAGAGAGGAGAGAGGGGGGTAGAAAGGAGAGAGGGGGGTAGAGAGGAGACAGGGGGGTAGAGTGGAGAGAGGGGGTAGAGAGGAGAGAAGGGGTAGAATGGAGAGAGGGGGGTAGAGAGGAGAGAGGGGTAGAGAGGGGAGAGAGGGGTAGGGAGGAGAGGGGGGGTAGAATGGAGAGAGAGGGGGTAGAGAGGAGTGAGGGGGTAGAGAGGGGGTAGAATGGAGAGACGGGGGTAGAGCGGAGAGAAGGGGTAGAGAGGGGTAGAATGAAGAGAGGGGGTAGAGAGGAGAGAGGGGGGTAGAATGGAGAGAGGGGGTAGAGAGGAGAGAGGGGGGTAGAGAGGAGCGAGGGGGTAGAATGGAGAGAGGGGGTAGAGAGGAGAGAGGGGGGTAGAATGGAGAGAGGGGGTAGAGAGGGGGGTAGAATGGAGAGAGGGGGTAGAATGGAGAGAGGGGGTAGAGAGGAGAGAGGGGTAGAGAGGAGAGAGGGGGGTAGAATGGAGAGAGGGGGTAGAATGGAGAGAGGGGGTAGAGAGGAGAGAGGGGTAGAGAGGAGAGAGGGGGGTAGAATGGAGAGAGGGGGTAGAATGGAGAGAGGGGGGTAGAGAGGAGCGAGGGGGTAGAGTGGAGAGAGGGGGTAGAGAGGAGAGAAGGGGTAGAATGGAGAGAGGGGGGTAGAGCGGAGTGAAGGGGTAGAGAGGGGGTAGAATGGAGAGACGGGGGTAGAGCGGAGAGAAGGGGTAGAGAGGGGGTAGAATGAAGAGAGGGGGTAGAGAGGAGAGAGGGGGGTAGAGAGGAGCGAGGGGGTAGAATGGAGAGAGGGGGTAGAGAGGAGAGAGGGGGGTAGAATGGAGAGAGGGGGTAGAGAGGAGAGAAGGGGTAGAGAGGGGGTAGAATGAAGAGAGGGGGTAGAGAGGAGAGAGGGGGGTAGAGAGGAGCGAGGGGGTAGAATGGAGAGAGGGGGTAGAGAGGAGAGAGGGGGGTAGAATGGAGAGAGGGGGTAGAGAGGAGAGAGGGGGGTAGAATGGAGAGAGGGGGTAGAGAGGAGCGAGGGGGTAGAATGGAGAGAGGGGGTAGAGAGGAGAGAGGGGGGTAGAATGGAGAGAGGGGATAGAGAGGAGAGAGGGGGGTAGAGAGGAGAGAGGGGGGTAGAGAGGAGCGAGGGGGTAGAATGGAGAGAGGGGGTAGAGAGGAGAGAGGGGGGTAGAGAGGAGCGAGGGGGTAGAATGGAGAGAGGGGGTAGAAAGGAGAGAGGGGGGTAGAGAGGAGCGAGGGGGTAGAATGGAGAGAGGGGGTAGAGAGGAGAGAGGGGGGTAGAGAGGAGCGAGGGGGTAGAATGGAGAGAGGGGGTAGAGAGGAGCGAGGGGGTAGAATGGAGAGAGGGGGTAGAGAGGAGCGAGGGGGTAGAGAGGAGAGAGGGGGTAGAGAGGAGAGAGGGGGGTAGAATGGAGAGAGGGGGTAGAATGGAGAGAGGGGGTAGAGAGGAGAGAGGGGGTAGAGAGGAGCGAGGGGGTAGAGAGGAGAGAGGGGGGTAGAATGGAGAGAGGGTAGAATGGAGAGAGGGGGTAGAGAGGAGAGAGGGGTGTAGAGAGGAGCGAGGGGGTAGAATGGAGAGAGGTGGGTAGAGAGATAAGGGTATTCAACTTTTACCCTACGAGGTCCGGAGCCTGCGGGTTTTCTGTCCTTCCTAATAATGAATTGTACACACATGGTGTCCCAGGTCTAAATCACTCCCTGATTAGAGTGGAACAATGAAAAAATGCCGTGGAACAGGCTTCAAGGTCCAGAGTTTGATGGTCCTAGACTATGTACAGTTTCAACTTTTGACCATCCTCCTTTTTTCGAAGATACATTTTCAACCTCTAGCAAACTATCCGCTCTGTATTGTTCCCCACCCCGGCAATCCCCCGGCCGTCCCACCAGCCGCCCTTCCCTCCAGTTAAATTGTTCTCAGTGGTGAGAATCGGTACGGAGGGCAGAGTGTATTCTAACTAATGGGATGTGACTTACCGTGTGGCACTGATGAATGGTGTTGACCGCAGCAGTGGTTCCCAGAATGCCACAGTGTGGTCGGAAGGGCTTGCTACTCTCTTCAAACATGCACTCGGCAACAGTCCACTCTCCACTATCTACCTCTCAGGCCTGCATGCACACTACTGTGATTTGTGGACTGACACAAGACGTGGCGACAAGCCAGCTCTCATGCCTCATGTAAAGTAACATTTCAGCGGCCAGGCTGTGTGCTGCAATGTGGACAAAGCAACACCCGACAGCGAATGAGAAAGGGGTGTTAAGACACTGCTCACTGTAGAGGAGTCATCAACACATCGCCTGCAGTATGGTGAGAAAAACAATACACCATAGAAATAGAATTACTAGAACAGGAATTTCTGATTCTAATCAATGTTCTGTGGTAGGTGTAATGCTTTTTCTATGGGAAAGAATCAAAGTGAATGAGAAAGTGGTGGTGGTAATGGACTCAAGTAATAGAATAGGTACCATCATATTCATAAAATAAATATAAACGCAAAATGAAGCAATTTCAAAGATTTTACTGAGTTACAGCTCATAATAAGGAATTCAGTCAATTTAAATAAATAAATTAGGCCCTATTCTATGAATTTCACATGACTTGGAATACAGATATGCATCTGTTCGTGACAGATACCTTAATAAAAAGTAGGGTCGTGGACCAAAAGAACAGTCCGTATCTGGTGGGACCATTTGCCTCATGCAGCGCGACACATCTCTTTCGCATAGAGTTGATCGGGATGTTGATTGTGGCCTGGGGAATGTTGTTCCACTCCTCTTCAATGGCTGTGTGAAGTTGCTGAAGATTGGCGGGAACTGGAACACGCTGTCGTACACATCAATCCAGAGCATCTCAAACATGCTCAATGGGTGATATGTCTGGTGAGTATGCAGGCCATGGAAGAACTGGGACATTTTCAGCTTCCAGGACTTGTGCACAGATATATGTGACATGGGGCCATGTATCATCATGCTGAAACATGAGGTGATGGCGGTGGATGAATGGCACGACAATGGGCCTCAGGATTTCGTCACGGTATCTCTGTGCATTTAAATTGCCATCGATAAAATGCCATTGTGTTCGTTGTCCGTTGCTTATGCCTGCCCATACCAGGCACTCTGTTCACAACGTTGACATCGGCAAGAGAGGGGTGTCATGACGTTGGCAGGGGTTTGAAGGGAGAGATGGGTGAGAAGGGAGAGAGGTGGTAGAGAGGGGGGGTAAAATGGAGAGAGGGGGTAGAGAGTAGAGAGGGGGGTAGAATGGAGAGAGGGGGGTAGAATGGAGAGAGGGGTAGAATGGAGAGAGGGGTTAGAATTGAGAGAGCGGTTAGAATTGAGAGACAGGGGTAGAATAGAGAGGGGGTAGAATGGAGAGAGGGGTAAGGAGGGAGAGAGGGGGGTAGAATGGAGAGAGGAGGGTAGAATGGAGAGAGGGGGGTAGAATGGAGAGAGGAGGGTAGAATGGGGAGAGGGGGGTAGAGAGGAGAGAGGGGGGTAGAATGGGGAGAGGGGTTAGAAGGTAGAGAGGGGGGTTAGAAGGTAGAGAGAGGGTAGAATGGAGAGAGGAGGGTAGAATGGAGAGAGGGGGGTAGAATGGAGAGAGGGGTTAGAAGGTAGAGAGGGGGGTTAGAAGGTAGAGAGGGGGGTTAGAAGGTAGAGAGAGGGTAGAATGGAGAGAGGAGGGTAGAATGGAGAGAGGAGGGTAGAATGGAGAGAGGGGTTAGAAGGTAGAGAGGGGGGTTAGAAGGTAGAGAGAGGGTAGAATGGAGAGAGGAGGGTAGAATGGAGAGAGGGGGGTAGAATGGAGAGAGGGGTTGGAATGGAGAGAGGAGGGTTGGAATGGAGAGAGGGGTTAGGATGGAGAGAGGGGGGTAGAATGGAGAGAGGAGGGTAGAATGGAGAGAGGGGGGTAGAATGGAGAGAGGAGGGTAGAATGGAGAGAGGAGGGTAGAATGGAGAGAGGAGGGTAGAATGGAGAGAGGAGGGTAGAATGGAGAGAGGGGGGGTAGAATGGAGAGAGGAGGGTAGAATGGAGAGAGGAGGGTAGAATGGAGAGAGGAGGGTAGAATGGAGAGAGGAGGGTAGAATGGAGAGAGGAGGGTAGAATGGAGAGAGGAGGGTAGAATGGAGAGAGGGGGGGTAGAATGGAGAGAGGAGGGTAGAATGGAGAGAGGAGGGTAGAATGGAGAGAGATTAACCAGGCGTTAAGCCAAACACTCCCGGCTCAGAGTAACCTCTCAAATATCCTCTCTTCGCCCTCCTTTCATTTGCGGTTGTTATCCCAGTATGCCCATCACATGACTTGCGACCTTAGCCCAAAAGTCCTAATTGGGTT
Source organism: Salvelinus alpinus (assembly GCF_045679555.1). Classification (NCBI taxonomy): domain Eukaryota; kingdom Metazoa; phylum Chordata; class Actinopteri; order Salmoniformes; family Salmonidae; genus Salvelinus; species Salvelinus alpinus. The sequence continues at coordinate 10,311,414 of NC_092115.1, read as the reverse complement.
GTCTTATGATGTTGAAACTGCTGCCTCACAAGTCTTGTCTTTTCCCCCCTACTAAGATGGCACAAGACATAATTTTAAAGTCCTTATTAGTGGAAGAAGGAGCCACATTGTTTATACCTCTGTCTTTAGGCCATAATATAATACAGTATGTATCATTTGAGTGTTGAGGGCTGCTTGACAAGGCCTAGACGTGAATAATTCCCGACATGATCTAACGAATTTATTGCAAAAACTGACGACTATCCCAAAAGACGCAAACTTCGAACTGCAATGCTGCAGTAAAACGTCCTATAATGCCTTGACATGTGCAGCATGGTTGCCCAAATCTGCACCCAAGATGCAGGGCTCATTTGCTTGTGACAAGTTGAGGTTGAATCCATATAACGTTACGGTAACGGATAATGAGAGGGGGTAAAACAATTGCCACACACGGGAATCTAATCTGCTGGGTTTGGAGCCGTGGTTAAAGGTAATTTCCGATTGAGCTGAAATAAACAGTGTTTACCGTGAATGCAATCTCCACTAACGCGGGAACATTGCCTTTAAATTTCAATCACAGCTGTAACGCAGAACTTCCGCTATACGGATTTAATTACCTGAGAGTCATTTTTAGTCTTGGAATCGAGCAATGTTCAGGTCCTCCACTCACTCATGTTCCCTCGTAACAATGTTCAGGTCCTCCACTCACTCATGTTCCCCCGTAACAATGTTCAGGTCCTCCACCCACTCATGTTCCCACGTAACAATGTTCAGGTCCTCCACTCACTCATGTTCCCCCGTAACAATGTTCAGGTCCTCCACCCACTCATGTTCCCCCATAACAATGTTCAGGTCCTCCACTCACCCACTGTTCCCCCGTAACAATGTTCAGGTCCTCCACTCACTCATGTTCCCCCGTAACAATGTTCAGGTCCTCCACCCACTCATGTTCCCCCGTAACAATGTTCAGGTCCTCCACCCACTCATGTTCCCCCGTAACAATGTTCAGGTCCTCCATTCACTCATGTTCCCCCGTAACAATGTTCAGGTCCTCCACCCACTCATGTTCCCTCGTAACAATGTTCAGGTCCTCCACCCACTCATGTTCCCCCGTAACAATGTTCAGGTCCTCCACTCACTCATGTTCCCCCGTAACAATGTTCAGGTCCTCCACCCACTCATGTTCCCCCGTAACAATGTTCGGGTCCTCCACTCACTCATGTTCCCCCGTAACAATGTTCAGGTCCTCCACTCACTCATGTTCCCCTGTAACAATGTTCAGGTCCTCCACCCACTCATGTTCCCCCGTAAAAATGTTCAGGTCCTCCATTCACTCATGTTCCCCCGTAACAATGTTCAGGTCCTCCACTCACTCATGTTCCCCCGTAACAATGTTCAGGTCCTCCACCCACTCATGTTCCCCCGTAACAATGTTCAGGTCCTCCACTCACTCATGTTCCCCCGTAACAATGTTCAGGTCCTCCACTCACTCATGTTCCCCCGTAACAATGTTCAGGTCCTCCACCCACTCATGTTCCCCCGTAAAAATGTTCAGGTCCTCCACCCACTCATGTTCCCCCGTAAAAATGTTCAGGTCCTCCATTCACTCATGTTCCCCCGTAACAATGTTCAGGTCCTCCACTCACTCATGTTCCCCCGTAACAATGTTCAGGTCCTCCACCCACTCATGTTCCCCCGTAAAAATGTTCAGGTCCTCCACCCACTCATGTTCCCCCGTAAAAATGTTCAGGTCCTCCATTCACTCATGTTCCCCCGTAACAATGTTCAGGTCCTCCACTCACTCATGTTCCCCCGTAACAATGTTCAGGTCCTCCACCCACTCATGTTCCCCCGTAACAATGTTCAGGTCCTCCACTCACTCATGTTCCCCCGTAACAATGTTCAGGTCCTCCACTCACTCATGTTCCCCCGTAACAATGTTCAGGTCCTCCACCCACTCATGTTCCCCCGTAACAATGTTCAGGTCCTCCACCCACTCATGTTCCCCCGTAACAATGTTCAGGTCCTCCACCCACTCATGTTCCCCCGTAACAATGTTCAGGTCCTCCACCCACTCATGTTCCCCCGTAACAATGTTCAGGTCCTCCACTCACTCATGTTCCCCCGTAACAATGTTCAGGTCCTCCACTCACTCATGTTCCCTCGTAACAATGTTCAGGTCCTCCACCCACTCATGTTCCCCCGTAACAATGTTCAGGTCCTCCACTCACTCATGTTCCCCCGTAACAATGTTCAGGTCCTCCACCCACTCATGTTCCCCCGTAACAATGTTCGGGTCCTCCACTCACTCATGTTCCCCCGTAACAATGTTCAGGTCCTCCACCCACTCATGTTCTCCCGTAACAATGTTCAGGTCCTCCATTCACTCATGTTCCCCCGTAACAATGTTCAGGTCCTCCATTCACTCATGTTCCCCCGTAACAATGTTCAGGTCCTCCACTCACTCATGTTCCCCCGTAACAATGTTCAGGTCCTCCACCCACTCATGTTCCCCCGTAAAAATGTTCAGGTCCTCCACCCACTCATGTTCCCCCGTAAAAATGTTCAGGTCCTCCATTCACTCATGTTCCCCCGTAACAATGTTCAGGTCCTCCACTCACTCATGTTCCCCCGTAACAATGTTCAGGTCCTCCACCCACTCATGTTCCCCCGTAACAATGTTCAGGTCCTCCACTCACTCATGTTCCCCCGTAACAATGTTCAGGTCCTCCACTCACTCATGTTCCCCCGTAACAATGTTCAGGTCCTCCACCCACTCATGTTCCCCCGTAACAATGTTCAGGTCCTCCACCCACTCATGTTCCCCCGTAACAATGTTCAGGTCCTCCACCCACTCATGTTCCCCCGTAAAAATGTTCAGGTCCTCCACCCACTCATGTTCCCCCGTAACAATGTTCAGGTCCTCCACTCACTCATGTTCCCCCGTAACAATGTTCAGGTCCTCCACTCACTCATGTTCCCTCGTAACAATGTTCAGGTCCTCCACCCACTCATGTTCCCCCGTAACAATGTTCGGGTCCTCCACTCACTCATGTTCCCCCGTAACAATGTTCAGGTCCTCCACTCACTCATGTTCCCCCGTAACAATGTTCAGGTCCTCCACCCACTCATGTTCCCCCGTAACAATGTTCAGGTCCTCCACCCACTCATGTTCCCCCGTAACAATGTTCAGGTCCTCCACTCACTCATGTTCCCCCGTAACAATGTTCAGGTCCTCCACCCACTCATGTTCCCCCGTAACAATGTTCAGGTCCTCCACTCACTCATGTTCCCCCGTAACAATGTTCAGGTCCTCCACTCACTCATGTTCCCCCGTAACAATGTTCAGGTCCTCCACTCACTCATGTTCCCCCGTAACAATGTTCAGGTCCTCCACTCACTCATGTTCCCCCGTAACAATGTTCAGGTCCTCCACCCACTCATGTTCCCCCGTAACAATGTTCAGGTCCTCCACTCACTCATGTTCCCCCTTAACAATGTTCAGGTCCTCCATTCACTCATGTTCCCCCGTAACAATGTTCAGGTCCTCCACCCACTCATGTTCCCCCGTAACAATGTTCAGGTCCTCCACTCACTCATGTTCCCCCGTAACAATGTTCAGGTCCTCCACTCACTCATGTTCCCCCGTAACAATGTTCAGGTCCTCCACTCACTCATGTTCCCCCGTAACAATGTTCAGGTCCTCCACTCACTCATGTTCCCCCGTAAAAATGTTCAGGTCCTCCACCCACTCATGTTCCCCCGTAACAATGTTCAGGTCCTCCATTCACTCATGTTCCCCCGTAACAATGTTCAGGTCCTCCATTCACTCATGTTCCCCCGTAACAATGTTCGGGTCCTCCACTCACTCATGTTCCCCCGTAACAATGTTCAGGTCCTCCACTCACTCATGTTCCCCCGTAACAATGTTCAGGTCCTCCACCCACTCATGTTCCCCCGTAACAATGTTCAGGTCCTCCACCCACTCATGTTCCCCCGTAACAATGTTCAGGTCCTCCACTCACTCATGTTCCCCCGTAACAATGTTCAGGTCCTCCACCCACTCATGTTCCCCCGTAACAATGTTCAGGTCCTCCACTCACTCATGTTCCCCCGTAACAATGTTCAGGTCCTCCACTCACTCATGTTCCCCCGTAACAATGTTCAGGTCCTCCACTCACTCATGTTCCCCCGTAACAATGTTCAGGTCCTCCACTCACTCATGTTCCCCCGTAACAATGTTCAGGTCCTCCACCCACTCATGTTCCCCCGTAACAATGTTCAGGTCCTCCACTCACTCATGTTCCCCCGTAACAATGTTCAGGTCCTCCACTCACTCATGTTCCCCCGTAACAATGTTCAGGTCCTCCACCCACTCATGTTCCCCCGTAACAATGTTCAGGTCCTCCACTCACTCATGTTCCCCCGTAACAATGTTCAGGTCCTCCACTCACTCATGTTCCCCCGTAACAATGTTCAGGTCCTCCACTCACTCATGTTCCCCCGTAACAATGTTCAGGTCCTCCAGTCACTCATGTTCCCCCGTAACAATGTTCAGGTCCTCCAGTCACTCATGTTCCCCCGTAACAATGTTCAGGTCCTCCAGTCACTCATGTTCCCCCGTAACAATGTTCAGGTCCTCCACTCACACGCGTTTCCCCGTAACAATGTTCAGGTCCTCCACTCACACGCGTTTCCCCGTAACAATGTTCAGGTCCTCCAGTCACTCATGTTCCCCCGTAACAATGTTCAGGTCCTCCACTCACACGCGTTTCCCCGTAACAATGTTCAGGTCCTCCAGTCACTCATGTTCCCCCGTAACAATGTTCAGGTCCTCCACTCACACGCGTTTCCCCGTAACAATGTTCAGGTCCTCCACTCACACGCGTTTCCCCGTAACAATGTTCAGGTCCTCCAGTCACTCATGTTCCCCCGTAACAATGTTCAGGTCCTCCAGTCACTCATGTTCCCCCGTAACAATGTTCAGGTCCTCCACTCACACCCATAACAAAGGTTGTGAACAATGATTATTCAACTTCTGTTCTGAACAGAAAGAGACAAAAGAGATTTAAAAAAGTATTGTTTGAATGTTCTAGAACTGAAGTCCTCACCCAGACCGTAACACTACCTGCTATTAAACTAAACAATATAGCCTGCAAATACAATGTTTCCCTGTTGAAATACAGCATTCAGTATTCATGCCTTGATGGGGTTCATTGACACCCGTGCGACAATTTCAACACAGACCTAATCAGGGAAAAATAATCTGCTGACTGTTTCCGTGTGATGAAGCTGCTATAATTCATTGATATTTATCGATACATAGACATGTAATGGAAAGTTAATTTACTACTAAATCAATGGGATAATTAGTGGAATATTTAGACGGTCGATGTGTGTGTGAGCTGCTTGGGGCACTAAATGATTGTGTTTAATAATGGCCTCATTATATCATGGTGAATTTACAGGTCAGTGCAATAGATTATATCATTGCCTTTTTGGTTGCTATACGATGTGAATAGGAATTGCGTAATTGTAGAGACAAGCGTTCTGCCTGCATTACTACTGGATTATTACAAACAGAAGACAATTGAACCTCAAATTATCTTTAAAAGGGAGGGATTTACAACCTCGGAGAAGAAGTTCAAGTAAAAAAAAATACGGCTTTGTTTTTTAGCATTTATCCAGACGGCTTCACCACGGTGAGTTAAACATAGAGGAGACATCTCTATAAACATTGTCTAATCTCCGACAACAACAAAAATGATGTGGCCCACCAATTGTCATTATCCTGTGAATGAAATACAATGCATTTCTGTCAAAAAGGTCAATGGTGGAGAGAAAAAAGAAATATAGGGTCAGATATAGCAGAGGGTTGGAGAAGGTTGTGGCCGATTCCATAAGGTAGATAAAGTGATGAATTTGTAATGGCCGCTCTTTCTCACCACATCACCACTTCTCTGAGGTACGGCAGTTAAAAATGGGGAGCGTAAAGGGAGACTGGACCGGTCAAGTGCCGTTAACGAAACGAGAGTGACCTTTTTCTTTTTTGAATGGCTCCCAGTTTGTTTGGGGCGATTTGGTTCATCGTCCTGGTAAGTCAGGCACGTTGAGAACCCTGAGGTCTCTCTGACATGTAGTGTAAGTAGCCAAGCGGTTGATGGATGACTCTAATTTTCCTGTCAACCTTGAACTACTTTTTATGTCTTTCTTGATATCGCCTTGATGTGACTTCATTCACCTGTACAGTCCGGAGAGAAGGAGATTTTTACGAGACAGAAAGAGGGAGAAACGGCAGAGAGAGAGAGAGAGAGCATGTCTATCAATTTGAACATAAATAGGCAGGTGTGCATTTCAACCATAGAGCTGTGATCGCTACAGTACATACAGAATCCGAGCCATTCATAGGATAGTCAAGGACAGAAATGGGCATGAAATGATAAACTCTTTAATATTATATGGCGGAAAAAACAGATACAGGTAATTGTGGACATGAATCAGTCATTTTGTTTTAAATGCAATCACCCTATTTTGCAAAGGGGATCCCAGAAGCCCTGTGAATGTAGAGTTAAATATTGTCTATCTTATGTTCAGATCCCGTCTTTCATGGGTCATACATTTGTCTGTTCAATCGCTTTCTGTACATCACTTTGTAACCTTGGCATCTACTCCAGCTAGACATATCATGTCACTATTATTAAAAAATGATTTAAAATATAACTAGTGATTAATAATATAACTAATGATTAATAACATATTTAATGGTTAATAACAGTTAACTTCTTATGGCTTGGGGGCAGGATTTCAATGTCTGGATGAGAAGCATGACCCAAATAAACTGCCTGTTACTCAGGCCAAGAAGCTAGGATATGCATATGGACAGACTTTAATCAGTCATCGAACAGGGAGTTTAATCTCCCTGTTTGAAGACTGATTAAAGTCTGTCAATCACACAGCATCATCTGATTTAGGAATTTGCAGTGTGCCAGGCTTTTGGGAGAGACAATTGTCATGTAAAGTAGCATTGGTTTGTTTGTTTTCGTGGGAGATTAGTACTGTAAAGCCACATTGGTACTAGTGCTGATTCATTGAGTAAAGAAAGCAGAGATTACACACATAAAAACACTGACCACGACGTGATTTGAACAATTAACCTTCTGATCTGGAGTCAGACGTGCTACCGTTGCCCCACAAAGTCTTGGACAAATTGCATCTTTGGAGGGGATGCCTAGTTCAGATTTCGTTGACTGTATAATTTGGAATGGAGGCCTGGTTTTCTGGGGAAATGTACCATCTGACAATGCCCCCTCGTCAGCACTTGCCTCTGCCCGGCAGGTTAGTTGTATGAAAATAAGGAAATGCAGAGCCCAGATAGCTCAGTCGGTAGAGCATCAGACTTTTAATCTGAGGGTCCAGGCTTCAAGTCCCTGTTTGGGCGTGGCTTTAATGTTCACCTTCCTTCACTAGGAAGTCGTTCTACACTCTCATTTTCTATGACTTTCCATGACATGTTCACCTGTGGACAATACACTCCCAGAGCCAAAACAGCTTAGTCTGAAGACTTTAGGATTTTTAATCTGAACCTCCAGGTTTAACCTCTCTGGCGCTGGTGTTCTGCTAGCATCCCACCTCGACAACATCCGGTGAAATTGCAGAGCGCCAAATTCAAAATACAGAAAGAGTCATAATAAACATTCACAAAAATACAAGTGTTATACATCGGCTTAAAGATTAATTTCTTGTTTATCCAGCCGCTTTGTCAGATTTCAAAAAGGCTTTACTGCGAAAGCATACCACGCGATTATCTGAGGACAGCGCCCCGCTTACAAAAGCATACAAACATATTCCAACCAAGTAGAGGAGTCACGAATGTCAGAAAGAGCGATAAAATGAATCACTTACCTTTGAAGATCTTCATCTGGTTGCAGTCACAAGAGTCCCAGCTACACAATACATGTTTGTTTTGTTCGATAAAGTCCCTTTTTATATCCCAAAAACTCTGTTTTGTTGTCGCATTGTGTTCAGTAATACACTGGCTCAAAGGTGGTCAAAACATGTCAAACGATGTTTATAATTAATCCTCACGTTGTCAATTGTCTAAATAATCGATAATATTTCAACCTGACAATAGCTTATTCAATAGAAAGGAAAAACAACGAAGGGCGCGCACTCTGTCACAAGCTCAAACCAGCACTGCATGCTTCCTCAGTCCACTGACAGAAAGTTCTCATTCTTCTTCATTTTTTCAGAAAACAAGCCTGAAGACTGTTGACATCTAGTGGAAGTCATAGGAACTGCAATCTGGGTCCTAACCCATTAGAAACTCAATAGGCATTCAATTGAAAACTACCCACATCAAAAAAATGCCACTTCCTGGATGGATATTCCCCGGTTTTCTTTTCGCCTGCCATATCAGTTCTGTTATACTCACAGACATTATTTTAACAGTTTTGGAAACTGTAGAGTGTGTTCTATGCAAATCTAGTAAAGTCTGTCAATCACACAGCATCATCTTATTTAGGAATTTGTGCCAGGCTTATATCATTCTGATCTGGAGTCAGACGCGCTACCGTTGCACCACTAAGTCTTGGACAAATTGCATCTTTGGAGGGGAGGCATAGTTCAGATTTCACATTCACGACTCAGGTGACTCAGTGGTAATCATTCACGACTCAGACGACTCAGTAGAAATCATTCACGACTCAGACAACTCAGTAGAAATCATTCACGACTCAGATGACTCAGTAGAAATCATTCACGACTCAGACAACTCAGTAGAAATCATTCACGACTCAGACGACTCAGTAGAAATCATTCAGTTTCTGCTGGAGCGACAGACGCTACAACGTCATCCATCACCCTATGACAGCCCTTTGCTGGTTCATCTATCTCATGCGGAAGGGTTTTTGCAAAATCCTACCCCTTCAGCCATTTATCCAGCAGTCTGTGAGGTTGCACATATAGGGCTCTAAGGGTGCTCGAACACCTACCATTTTGCCCTCATTAGAGACATTTTGCCTTCATATAAGAAAAGTGCCCTTGCGGATTGTTGATGTTTTTATTTTTTATTTTATTCTCTCTTGTAACTGTAAATGTAACAAATTGCCCATCAAACTAGTCAATTTCACAAGCTTTTGAATCTTAGAAAATGTCTGTACTGCTACTGTAGCAGTTCCCCAAAGGTCTGTCCACGGTCCTGGCAATGTTGCTGTGAAGAGAGCCTCTAAACAAGATCTTGCTTAAGGCCTCCAAAAAGCTAGAACCGGCCCTGAGTGAGGCTGTGGGAGTGAGGGGGCGGTGGGTTGTGGTGGCTAAAGGACAGCTAGCTAACTGTGAGGATAATCTCTATTAATGTGCTGATGAATAGGTTAAGGCACTGGATTCTCCATCTGCGCTGTTTGGAGGGGACACTTGGAAGCTCCCTCTCGGTTGGCTGCAATCCAGCTGCCCTGTCTAGGTTGCAGCAGTAGCTAAAACTCAGTCGAGACTTTAAGTAGAACTCCTGCTGTCTTTCTTTTATGTGGTCCATCTCTCATTCTCTCTCTGTTTCTCAATCTATCTCTCTGTCCATAAAGATACAACAAGAGCGACATTTTGAGGCCCCATCTCCCTTTTCTGTCTCTTTTTTCTATCAATCTCTCCCTCCCTGAAACATTTGTCTGAGAGACAACAGCAGGGGTGTCCTAGTGTGAAATCTGTACGACCGTCCAAACAATAGACAAGGCCATCTGCTGTCTCAAATGGAAGAAACACACACAAACAAACAACAACATCAATTTTTCAGGTCGTGCTACAATGCTAATCAATGCTAATCAAATTGGCATCTATCTGGGGGGGGGGGGGGGGGGTTCGGAACACAATAAAGAACTGTGACACAAAAGACTTCCACTAACTCAAAGACAGAATGAAGCAGAGATTTTTGAAAGTAGCTCAACATACTCGATTTTCCCCCGACCTTGATGAAGTAGCTGAAATGATTGAATGGGCAGGAGATATCCTCCCCTAGGTGTTGACTTCACACAGGTGCCATCTTGGCTGCGACAATTTCCAAGCCAAACAAGTTCATCAATAAGTGTCACGCCACAATAAATAACACCTGGCCAACGTTGAAGAACACCCAAGTAGTGTATCTCTTCGTCTTTTGCAGAGAAGTTAGTTTCTCTGTACTGTGGTTCTGAGAAAACAATTCTCTGGTTTGCTGGTGTATATCAGGGTGGTCCTGGAAGATGGCCAATCTAATCAATATGCTCTTGGTATTCTGTTATCTCCCTTCTATCTGATCTTGGGGGAAAAACAACCAAACCCAACCTCTCAACATCCTAAATATTTTAAAAGTTTACCTCCTTGTTCAAACTTTTAGTAGACCCTAAAGCAATACTTTTCTTTGTTGAGTAAAGTATTAGAAAACAGGAAGCGTACATCTATCAAACCCAAATGAAAGAAAAAAAGATTGAAAGGGTCTTGGACAAGGTGGGGGGGGGGGGATTTCCAACATTAAACCGGAGCTCTAATGTTTGTAGACAGCCAAATACATTACCAGTAACTTGAGCGGACAAAACATTAAGAACACCCGCTCTTTCAATTACGTAGATTTGACCAAGTGAATCCAGGTGATAGCTATGATCCCTTATTGATGTCACTTGTTAAATCCACTTCAATCAGTGTAGATGAAGGGGAGGAGACAGTTTAAAGAATCATTTTTAAGCCTTGAGACAATTGAGACATGGATTGTGAATGTGTGCCATTCAGAGGGTGAATGGGCAATACAAAATATTTAAGTGCCTTTGAACGGGGTATGGTAGGTGCCAGGCGCACCCGTTTGTGTCAAGAACTGCAACGCTGCTGGGTTTGTCACGCTCAACAGTTTCCCATGTGTATCAAGAATGTTCCACCACCCAAAAGACATCAAGCCAATTTGACACAACTGTGGGAAGCATTGGAGTCAACATGGAACGCTTTCGACACCTTTTAGAGTCCATGCCCTGACGAACTGAGGCTGTTCTGAGGGCAAAAGGTGTGGGGGGGGGGGGGGGGTGCAACTCAATACTAGGAAGGTGTTCTTAATGTTATGTACGTCCTTGGGAAGGAGAGTGAGTATATATCTTTGCCACCTGGTCACATAAACCTCATCACGCACTCCCCCCGGCGAAGTTGACTGATGAGCTGTGTGATTAATGATGTCTTTATAATCTCAAAGAAAGTCACAGGGGCAGAGGCAACTGTCAGAGGAAAAAAAGGGATTAAAGGTAAGGCTGAGCATGGAACTGGCAGACTTACCATTAGGCAGAAGAGGCAACTGCCTCAGGCCTCACTCAACCCCCCCATGATTGGGTTGAGTCACTGACGTGATCTTTCTGTCTGGTTTTGCGCCCCCTCGGGCTCGTGCGGTGGAGGAGATCTTCGTGGGCTATACTCAGCCTTGTCTTAGGGTTGGTGGTCTTTTGATATCCCTCTGGTGGTGTGGGGAGTGTGCTTTGGCAAAGTGGGTGGGGTTATATCTTGCCTGGTTCGCCCTGTCCGGGGGTAACGTTGGGCGGTGCCACAGTGTCCCCCACCCCCGTCTCAGTCTCCATTATCTATGCTGCAATAGTCTATGTGCCGGGGGACTAGGGACAGTTTGTCCTATCTGGTGTAATTCTCCTGTTCTATCTGGTGTAATTCTCCTGTCCTATCTGGTGTAATTCTCCTGTCCTATCTGGTGTAATTCTCCTGTCTTATCTGGTATAATTCTCCTGTCCTATCTGGTGTAATTCTCCTGTCCTATCTGGTGTAATTCTCCTGTCTTATCTGGTGTAATTCTACTGTCCTATCTGGTGTAATTCTACTGTCCTATCTGGTGTAATTCTCCTGTCCTATCTGGTGTAATTCTACTGTCCTATCTGGTGTAATTCTACTGTCCTATCTGGTGTAATTCTACTGTCCTATCTGGTGTAATTCTACTGTCCTATCTGGTGTAATTCTACTGTCCTATCTGGTGTAATTCTCCTGTCCTATCTGGTGTAATTCTCCTGTCTTATCTGGTATAATTCTCCTGTCTTATCTGGTGTACTGTGTGATCTAATTCTCACATCTCTCTCGCTCTCTCTCCCCTCTCCCGGAGGACCTGAGCCCTAGGACTATGCCTCAGGATTACCTAGCCTGATGACTCCTGTCTGTCCGCATCCCCAGTCCACCTGGTCTTGTTGCTGATCCAGTTTCTACTGTCCTGCCTGCAGCTATGGAACCCTGACCTGTTCACCGGATGTGCTACCTTTTCCTGGACCTGCTGTTTCGACCTTGCCTCTCCATCTCCTTCTCTCTCTCTCTCTCTCTCTCACTCTCTCTCTCTCTCTCTCTCTCTCTCTCTCTCTCTCTCTCTCTCTCGCTCTCTCTCTCTCTCTCTCTCTCTCTCTCTCTCTCTCTCTCTCTCTCTCTCTCTCTCTCTCTCTCTCTCTCTCTCTCTCTCTCTCTCTCTCTCTCTCTCTCTCTCTCTCTCTCTCTCTCTCTATTTCTGTCTCGCTCTCTCTCTACCACACCTGTTGTCTCAACCTCTGAATGCTTGGCTATGAAAAGCCAACTGACATTTACTCCTGAAGTGCTGACCTGTGGCACCCTCTATAACAACTGTGATTATTATTTGACCCTGCTGGTCGTCTATGGACATTTGAACATCTTCAAGAATGATCTGGCCTTAATGGCCATGTACTCTTATAATCTCCAACGGGCACAGCCAGAAGAGGACTGGCCATCCCTCAGAGACTGGTTTCTCTCTAGGTTTCTTCCTAGGTTCCTGCCTTTCTAGGGTGTTTTCCCTAGCCACCGTGCTTCTAGATCTGCGTTGCTTGCTCTTTAGGGTTGTAGGCTGGGTTTCTGGGCCTCATGAGCTTGGCGTTCTGAAAAAAATATCAACATTTGTTTTGTATTTTTGTAAATAATTTCACTTCTTGAGGCTCCTCCCCCTGACAAACGACCTGTTGTTGTGGATTGCTCAGCTCATTGCTCTCACTCTGTCTTGATTTAGCAGTTTGGTCTGCGGGAAGCTTCAAAATTGCAAAGGACATTTGCAGGGAGGGGATTTTTCCTGGCTACTGTGCCCAGGTTAATGAGGACACATTGTTGAGAAAAATGGACGTCCAATAAAGTAAATTAATCCATACAGCCGAATAATAATAATAGATTAATACTTTTTTTCCATACATACATTTCATATTAATATAATCCAAGTTTTTCTCATAATAGTAGAAACAAGTTTAATTAATCACCCACGGACTGGTTCACATTAATAATGAATTATTTCACCCTGACTATAGTTATCTTGCTGTTATTGCCGTGCATTGTTTCACGTGATATGATTGCAAATGTGACTTTCATTGAACGTAAGTTAGAGCAAAAATTCTGTGATGAGGTGGTTTCAGAAGAGCAGAGAAAAGAAAATGAAAGAAGATTACATTTTAACCGAAAAATGTATTTCTTTAGTAAAAAGACAGGTGCCCGCTGATAATGCTGCCATCATCGTCGAGGCAGAGGCAGCATACACGACGGCAAGCCTATAGACAGTGTATTCAAGTGAAGAGGGCACAACAACGCCTATTCCCCCTCAGGAGACTGAAAACATTTGGCATGGGTCCTCAGATCCTCAAAACGTTCTACAGCTGCACCATCAAGAGCATCCTGACCGGTTGCATCACTGCCTGGTATGGCAACTGCTCAGCCTCCAACCGCAAGGCACTAGTGAGTAAGACCCAGTACATCACTGGGGCCAAGCTTCCTGCCATCCAGAACCTCTATACCAGGCGGTGTCAGAGGAAAAAAAAGACTCCAGCCACCCTAGTCATAGACTGTTCTCTCTGCTACCGCACGGCAAGCGGTACCGGAGCGCCAAGTCTAAGTCCTAAAGGCTTCTTAACAGCTTCTACCCCCAAGCCATAAGACTCCTGAACAGCTAATTAAATGGATTATTTTCATTTCCCCCCCCCCCACACACACACACACACACACACATGTTTGATCTGCTGCTACTCGCTGTTTATTATCTATGCATAGCCACTATACCTCTACTACATGTATATATTACCCTGACTAACCGTGACCCCGCACATTGACTCTGTACCGGTACACCCTGTATATAGCCTCATTACTGTTATTTTATTGTTGTTCTTTAATTACTTTTTTTCTTCTGTTTATTTAGTAAATACTTTCTTAACACTTATTTTTCTAAACTGAATTGTTGGTTAAGCGCTTATAAGTCAGCATTTCACTCTAAGGTCTACACCTAACATATTTGGCGCATGTGACAAATACAAATTGATTTGATGTGATGATGCGGCATTGTGGCTTGAAGCGCTGTGTGACAAACCAAAGGTGTGATCTTGTCAAAAAGGGGCCAAAACAGATCAGAGTTATTGTATTTCCCCAGTCCCTCAGTAGATTTAGTAGTGACAACTATGAACAAGTTATGAATAACGGAGAAAAAATGACACGGACATGGCTAGTGTAGAGCTGATGCAGATTTTTGTTTTTGTTGTTGCATATTGGGAAAAAGAGACTCTCATTTGAACAGTAACGGTTTTCGTTACTGGAAAAATATCAGGATCAATTTGAAAGCACATGAGTTGCGCAGCGGTCCAAGTCACTGCATTTCAGTGCAAGAGGTGTCTCACAGCAGTCGTTGGTTCGAATCCAGCCTACATAACCTTCAGCTGTGATTGGGAGTCGCATAGGGTGGTGCACAATTAGCCCAGTGTCATCTGGGTTTGGCCGGGGTAGGCTCTCATTTGAAAAAATAATTCGTTCTTAACTGACTTGCCTAGTTAAATAAAGGTATGAAATTGTACTGAGCATTTACAAAACACGGAGAGCTGGCATCATCTTGTGCAAAGATTGAAAACAGGCACAACGATTGATGCAATTCGCCCAGGAGTTTATGGCACTTGAGTTAAATCACTGGAAGATGGTTTCGAGGAGATTGCTCGCCATTTTCTGTCATTAGGCTGAATGAAACCAGGCCTTTCGTGGACACTTAGAGGATCATCATGAGCCTAGAAATGGCAACTTTCCTTGGGCAGGTGGAGTTAATGGAACAATTTGACCCTGTAATGAGTGAATGTTTGAAAATCAGGAAATAAGTGACCAATATCTAAGCAAGAGTATCCAAAATGAACTGATAACTATGGTTGCACAAAAAAAAACAATAGAGCCAATTGTTGAGAAGATTAAGAAGGCAAAATACTTTGCTGTCATCATGCACCCCAGATATAAAGCCATACCGAACAGCTGTCAGTCTTATTACATATCGTACATTGAAGAGCACTTTGTAGGGTTCATCAATGTCCATGGTACAACTGGGAGGAGACACTTTCTTTTAAACCCTCTGAACAAACTCAAACTGAACATCTCTGACTGCTGTGGCCAGTCATACGTCAACGGCAGCAACACGCAGGAGGGTAGAACCACGGGGTACAACGAAGACTGCTTGATGTAAACAAAAAAAGTCTCTGTGTGGGTCCATGTGAGAGTCACACCCTCAATCTGGTAGTAGTGGATGCAACAAAATAATTTGTAAAGTCGCTGAGCTTCTTTGGGCTTCTCCAGAGGTTGTACAACCTGTTCAGCTCCCCTGTGCAGCGCTGGGATATAATGCAGAAGTATGTCAACTTGACAGTCAACAATCTGCCAACAAGCAGATGTTGTGGAGACAGTGTTAAAGCTCTTCGCTATCAAAACGGCTGAAGTTTTGGAGGCTTTTGGAGGCCCTGGAAAAAAAGGATGCTGACGCTGTGTCCACATCACACGGCACATACAAAGAAATTAGGACATGGAGTTACGTACTGTTATTATTTGGTATAACATATTGTATCAAATCAGTCCTGTCAGCAAACTCCTGCAGAGTCTCTGTGTGTCAATAGAAGCACTGAACAGTTAGACGGATGCAGTGAAAGATGTCCTACAAGAGTACAGGGACACAAAGCAGCAGAAACAGATGCAAGGGAAGAAGAGCTGCATATTGACCTGCCAGGAGAGAGACAGAGGACCTCGCCGGTTCCTTTATGAAGGAAGAGAAGAAGCTCCAGAGCAACGGTTCAACAATGAGTTGTTCCTGCTGTTCAACCATGAGTTGTTCCTGCTGTTCAACCTTGAGTTGTTCCTGCTGTTCAACAATGAGTTGTTCCTGCTGTTCAACCATGAGTTGTTCCTGCTGTTCAACCATGAGTTGTTCCTGCTGTTCAACAATGAGTTGTTCCTGCTGTTCAACCATGAGTTGTTCCTGCTGTTCAACCATGAGTTGTTCCTGCTGTTCAACCATGAGTTGGTCCTGCTGTTCAACCATGAGTTGTTCCTGCGGTTCTACCATGAGTTTCTCCTGCCACTTGTGGACACAGCACTTACCAGCCTCAATGATCGATTCATCCAGATGTATTTTTGTTATTCAGTAGAGTTGAAAAACTTGAAAAAAGCAGTCCAGGATCAGACATTGGGCCAGAGCTGCAGGAATATGGAGCTGAAAACAGAAGATTTTGACGTTGAGGACTTCAAATCAAATCAAAGTTTATTTGTCACGTGTGCCGAATACAACAGGTGTAGACCTTACAGTGAAATGCTTACTTACAAGCCCTAAGCGACAGTGCACTTCTTAAGTAAAAATATGTATTAGGTAACCAATAGATAAGTAAAGAAATAATAGAAAACAGTAAAATGACAGTGAAAATAACAGTATACAGGTGGTACCAGTTCAGAGTCAATGTTCGGGGGCACTGGTTAGTCGGGCTAATTGAGGTAATATGTACATGAATGTATAGTTAAAGTGACTATGCATAAACAGAGAGTAGCAGCAGCGTAAAAGAGGTGAGGGGGGGGTTGGGTGGTGGCGGGACCCAATGCAAATAGTTCGGGTAGCCATTTGATTACCTGTTCAGGAGTCTTATGGCTTGGGGGTAAAAGCTGTTGAGAAGCAATTTTGGTCCTAGACTTGGCACTCCGATACCGCTTGCCATGCGGTAGCAGAGACAACAGTCTATGACTGGGGTGGCTGGGGTCTTTGAAAATGTTTAGGGCCTTCCTCTGACACTGCCTGGTATAGAGGTTCTGGATGGCAGGCAGCTTAGCCCCAGTGATGTACTGGGCCATATGCACTACCCTCTGTAGTGCATTGCAGTCGGTCGGAGGCCGAGCAGTTGCCGTACCAGGCTTTGATGCAACCAGTCAGGATGCTCTCGATGTTGCAGCTGTAGAACCTTTTGAGGATCTGAGGACCCATGCCAAATATTTTCAGTCTCCTGATGGGGAATAGGTTTTGTTGTGCCCTCTTCACGACTGTCTTGGTGTGTTTGGACCATTCTAGTTTGTTGGTGATGTGTACACCAAGGAACTTGAAGCTCTCATTGTGTCACTGGGCAGCTCGCGGCTGTGTTTCCCTTTGTAGTCTGTTATAGTTTGCAGGCCATGCCACATCCGACGAGCGTCGGAGCCGGTGTAGTACGATTCAATCTTAGTCCTGTATTGGCGCTTTGCCTGTTTGATGATTCGTTGGAGGGTATAGCAGGATTTCTTATACGCTTCCAGGTTAGAGTCCCACACCTTGAAAGCGGCAGCTCTACCCTTTAGCTCAGTGCGAATGTTTTCCTGGTCGGGGTATGTACGTACAGTCACTGTGGGGACGACGTCCTCGATGCACTTATTGATGAAGCCAGTGACTGATGTGGTGCACTCTTCAATGCCATCGGAAAAATCCCGGAACATATTCCAGTCTGTGCTAGCAAAACAGTCCTCTAGTTAAGTATCTGCTTCATCTGACCACTTTTTTTATAGACCAAATCACTGGTGCTTCCTGCTGTAATTTTTGCTTGTTAAAACTTTTACTTGGTACTCATCCCGGATCCGGGAGCACCCCCCACAGTAAAAAAGCTGACTAGCATAGCCTAGCATAGCGTCACAAGTAAATACTAGCATCTAAATATCATTAAATCACAAGTCCAAGACACCAGATGAAAGATACAGATCTTGTGAATCCAGCCATCATTTCTGATTTTTAAAATGTTTTACAGGGAAGACACAATATGTAAATCTATTAGCTAACCACGTTAGCAAAAGACTCCACCAGTTTTTTACTCCATCAGTAGCTATCACTAATTCGACTAAATAAAGATATATATAGCCACTATAGCCACCAAGAAACAACTTCATAAGATGACAGTCTGATAACATATTTATGGTATAGCATATGTTTTTTTAGAAAAATGTGCATTTTTCAGGTATAAATCACAGTTCTACATTGCAGCTGCAATCTGAAATAGCGTTGGAAGCAGCCGGAATAATTACAGAGACCGACGTCAATTACCAAAATACTCATCCTAAAACATTTCTGAAAAATACACAGCCTACAGCAATTGAAAGACACAGATCTTGTCAATCCAGACAATATTTAAGATTTTCTAAGTGTTTTACAGGGAAGACACAATATGTAAATCTATTAGCTAACCACGATAGCAAAAGACACCACTTTTTTTCTCCACCATTTTTTTCCTGCATCAGTAGCTATCACTAATTCGACTAAATAAAGATATATATAGCCACTAACCAAGAAACAACTTCATAAGATGACAGTCTGATAACATATTTATGGTATAGCATATGTTTTTTTTGAAAAATGTGCATATTTCAGGTATAAATCACAGTTCTACATTGCAGCTGCAATCTGAAATAGCGTTGGAAGCAGCCGGAATAATTACAGAGACCGACGTCAATTACCAAAATACTCATCCTAAAACATTTCTGAAAAATACACAGCATACAGCAATTGAAAGACACAGATCTTGTGAATCCAGACAATATTTCAGATTTTCTTAGTGTTTTACAGCGAAAACACAATATATCGTTATATTAGCATACCACATGAGCTAACATCACCCCAGCATTGAATCAAGGCAAAAGGGGCGATAACGTTATCGCCACCAAAATATATTAATTTTTTCACTAACCTTCTCAGAATTCTTCAGATGACAGTCCTGTAACATCATATTACACAATGCATATAGAGTTTGTTCGAAAATGTGCATATTTAGCATCACAAATCGTGGTTATGCAATGTAATCTGTCAAAACATGGCATGCATTCTGGCCGGCGCCATCTTGGAAAGGCACCTAAGTTTACGATTATTTATCGATTAGATTGACTAAAAAAATACAGGTTGGACAGCTAATGAAAGATGCATTGGTTATTAATGCAACCGCTGATTTAGATTTTTAAAATTTACGTTACTAGACATACATTGTGAGTTACAGCCAGACTAGTGCCTCAAAAAATGGCCGACAACTGCGTTTACATTTTTCCACATAAATACGGAATAAAATCATAAATAGCTCTTACTTTTGGACGAGCTTCCATCAGTATCTTGGGCAATGTGTCCTTTGTCCAAAAGAATCGTTGCTTTGTTGTAAAACGACCTCTTCAACTTCGGCACTAGCAGCTAACGATAGCTACACGGCACACACATGTCCAAATCCTCAAACGCAATACTAAGGAAATTCCGAAAAATAGCAATATACTCGCATAAACTGATATAAATCGGTTTCAAATAACTTCGTTATGATGTTTCTAACACCTATATCGAATTAAATCACAGACGGATATATCTTTGGTCAATAACGAGAGCTTTTGAGCATGCCATTCTGATGTCCTCTCTTGCGCCTTGGCGAGCGTCGAAAAGAAGGGACATCTCACTCCATTGCCTTTTATAAACTCTGAGAAACACGTAGAGACACCATTCCACTTCTCATTGGTTACTGACATCCAGGGGAAGGCGGGTGCAGTTCATTTCGATCCATAGGGCACACACAGAGTTTTAAACTGATCCGAGATCAGAGACTATTTTTCAGACCTTCGCATGTCCTGTCATGATTTTCGCTGTAGAAAGAGTTCTGGTTCACCCACAGACATAATTCAAACGGTTTTAGAAACTAGAGATTGTTTTCTATCCAATAGTAATAATAATATGCATATTGTACGAGCAAGAATTGAGTACGAGGCAGTTTAATTTGGAAATGTAAAAAAATATATAGTGCTAACAGCTCCCCCTATTGACAAAAGGTTAACAGGAATCAGGAGGATAGAATTGTGGTCAGATTTACCAAATGGAGGGCGAGGGAGAGCTTTGTACGTGTCTCTGTGTGTGGAGTACAGGTGATCTAAAACAAAATTATCTCTGGTTGCACATTTAACATGCTGATAAAAATTAGGTGAAACTGATTTAAGTTTCCCTGCATTAAAGTCCACAGCCACTAGGAGCGCCACTTCTGGGTGAGCGGTTTCCTGTTTGCTTACTTCCTTATACAGCTGACTGAGTGCAGTCTTAGTGCCAGCATCCATCTGTGGTGGTAAATAAACAGCCCCGAAAAAAATTGTGTGGTCAAATAGTGTGGTCTACAGCTTATCATGAGATACTCTACTTCAGTCGAGAAAAATCTAGAGACTTCCTTAGATTTCGTGCACCAGCTGTTGTTTACAAATATACACAGACCGCCCCCCCCTCGTCTTACCAGAGTGTGCTGTTCTATCTAGCCGGTGCAGCGTATATCCCGCTAGCTGAATATCCATGTCGTCATTCAGCCATGATTCAGTGAAACATAAGATATTACAGTTTTCATGTACCGTTGGTAGGATATTCGTGATCTTACCTCGTCTTATTTATTGTACGTTAGCAAGTAATATTGATGGTAATGGTAGCTTCCCCGGTCGCCGTCTGAGGCACCCCACTCTGTGTCCTCTGTACCTGCGTCTCCTTTCTCTTGCCAATGACGGGGATATTGGCCTTGTCGGGTGTCTGAAGTACATCCTGTGCGTCCTGCTTATTGAAGAAAAATCTTTGTCGAATCCGAGGTGAGTGATCGCTGTCCTGAGATCCAGAAGCTATTTTTTGCTGTAAGATACGGTGGCAGAAACATTATGTACAAAATAAGTTACAAATAACGCGAAAAAACAAACATATTAGCACAATTGGTTAGGCGCCCGTAAAACTGCTGCCATTTCTTCCGGCACCATTTCTCCATTGGAGCTGGAGGTAAGGGCTGCTGGCCTTCCCCGACTGCATTTCTACAGTACACCAACAGAATTGCTGGACTACATATATACGGAAAACCTGCTTGATTTGTATCCCAACTTAAGCATCGCCTTCAGGTAAGATGAAAGATGTAAGTATTTACACCAGGAGCCCTGCAGCATGTTTGTGTGTGTGTGTGTGGACTCCGTCTGAAGCAGGACTATTTTATCCTGGTGGAGAAGCAATACAGGATGCAGCCTAAAGCTCTGGGCAGGGCTAAAAATGTGTAGGAGATCAATGATTGTGTCAAGCAGCTGACTGGCTACTCGACTTGCATCCTGACAAAGCCCCTGGGTGGAAGCGGTGGCTTGGTTGATCTGGGTGTTACCTACTTCAAAGGAACTAGAGGGCTGGGGTTTCATCTCCTGATGTTGTTTTCACCTTTCACCTATGGGCTCTTATTTGCGTGTGTATATATACAGTGGGGAGAACAAGTATTTGATACACTGCCGATTTTGCAGATTTTCCTACTTAAAAAGCATGTAGAGGTCTGTAATTTTTATCATAGGTACACTTCAACTGTGAGAGACGGAATCTAAAACAAAAATCCCGAAAATCACATTGTATGATTTTTAAGTAATTAATTAGCATTTTATTGCATCACATAAGTATTTGATACATCAGAAAAGCAGAACTTAATATTTGGTACAGAATCCTTTGTTTGCAATTACAGAGATCATACGTTTCCTGTAGTTCTTGACCAGGTTTGCACACACTGCAGCAGGGATTTTGGCCCACTCCTCCATACAGACCTTCTCCAGATCCTTCAGGTTTCGGTGCTGTCGCTGGGCAATACGGACTTTCAGCTCCCTCCAAAGATTTTCTATTGGGTTCAGGTCTGGAGACTGGCTAGGCCACTCCAGGACCTTGAGATACTTCTTACGGAGCCACTCCTTAGTTGCCCTGGCTGTGTGTTTCGGGTCGTTGTCATGCTGGAAGACCCAGCCACGACCCATCATCAATGCTCTTACTGAGGGAAGGAGGTTGTTGGCTAAGATCTCGCAATACATGGCCCCATCCATCCTCCCCTCAATACGGTGCAGTCGTCCTGTCCCCTTTGCAGAAAAGCATCCCCAAAGAATGATGTTTCCACCTCCATGCTTCACGGTTGGGATGGTGTTCTTGGGGTTGTACTCATCCTTCTTCTTCCTCCAAACACGGCGAGTGGAGTTTAGACCAAAAAGCTCTATTTTTGAATCATCAGACCACATGACCTTCTCCCATTCCTCCTCTGGATCATCCAGATGGTCATTGGCAAACTTCAGACGGGCCTGGACATGCGCCTGCTTGAGCAGGGGGACCTTGTGTGCGCTGCAGGATTTTAATCCATGACGGCGTAGTGTGTTACTAATGGTTTTCTTTGAGACTGTGGTCCCAGCTCTCTTCAGGTCATTGACCAGGTCCTGCCGTGTAGTTCTGGGCTGATCCCTCACCTTCCTCATGATCATTGATGCCCCACGAGGTGAGATCTTGCATGGAGCCCCAGACCGAGGGTGATTGACCATCATCTTGAACTTCTTCTATTTTCTTCTATTTTCTAATAATTGCGCCAACAGTTGTTGCCTTCTCACCAAGCTGCTTGCCTATTGTCCTGTAGCCCATCCCAGCCTTGTGCAGGTCTACAATTTTATCCCTGATGTCCTTACACAGCTCTCTGGTCTTGGCCATTGTGGAGAGGTTGGAGTCTGTTTGATTGAGTGTGTGGACAGGTGTCTTTTATACAGGTAACGAGTTCAAACAGGTGCAGTTAATACAGGTAATGAGTGGAGAACAGGAGGGCTTCTTAAAGAAAAACTAACAGGTCTGTGAGAGCCGGAATTCTTACTGGTTGGTAGGTGATCAAATACTTATGTCATGCAATAAAATGCAAATGAATTACTTAAAAATCATACAATGTGATTTTCTGGATTTTTGTTTTAGATTCCGTCTCTCACAGTTGAAGTGTACCTTTGATAAAAATTACAGACCTCTACATGCTTTGTAAGTAGGAAAACCTGCAAAATCGGCAGTGTATCAAATACTTGTTCTCCCCACTGTATGTGTGTGTGTGTCAGTGTAGATGGATAACTCGGTTCAGTCAAAGTAGAGGGATGGAGGACTTCCAGCTAGATGGGGAGGCTCTCATCCACATTGCCATGATGACCCAGGACCATTACCCAGTGAAATTGGGCATCAACTGAGACCTGGGTTGCACAGTAAGTACACAGTTCATTTGTTCTCACAGCATAAGAAGTTTTTCATTAACCTATTTTCCAATTCATCTGATCTCTCCCCTTCTCTATTTTCTCCCTGCCTCTTTCTCTTTCTCCTTCCCTCCCTCTCCCTTTCTCTCTGCAGATTGTTCAGATGCAGGGCTCCTGAGTGGCGCAGCAGTTTAAGGTACTGCAGCTCAGTGTTAGAGGTGTCCCTACAGTCCCTGGTTGAAATCCAGACTGTATCACATCTGACTGATTGGGAGTACCATATGGTGGCGCACAATTGGCCCAGCGTTGTCTGGGTTTGGCCGGGGTAAACCATCATTGTAAAATAAGAATTTGTTCTTAACAGACTTGCCTAGTTAAAAAATGCAGAATGTTTGTGCTGGTCACTACCAACATGACCCTGATGGAGGAGAGTTTGTCCAGGACCTCTCCATGAGCCGTTAGTCTGCCTCCCTAGAGTTCAGCTACACCACTGACCTGCTGCCTCTGCTCACTGACCAGGGGAGTACTCATTCATCCTGTCTTTGAATGGTTGTCCCCCTCACTTCTCAACCCTTAGGACCAGTAAAACTCAAAACTTTAGGAGTAAAGTAACTATAATGGAAAAAATGATGAGGGAAGATAATAGGTGTGTCCAGTGGTGATTTTAGCATGTCAATTTTGGTGGGGGGGAAAAAAAGTGGGATGCATGCCAGTAAAGCCACTAAACAATACACGAATTGCACTATAACGGTGACAAATGTTGCCCACAAACTGTTAGGGCTTACATAAAGCTGTCCTGACAGCAGAGCTTACCCTTCAGCACCATGGAGTGAATCCTTACTACCTCTACACCTGGCTATCAGCGGAGCCTTGTCTTGCAGCAAAACAGTTCATTCAGCCTCATTTACCACCTTTAAAAAAACATTGCTGATATGGCTGACTTTTGTTGATGATACATTTACTAGAAGAGTGAGACCAAGTTGAGATGCTGGACCAGGTGGATAAGGTATGATATAAGGCAGTTTATTAAAGTGTAAAGATATCTGAAATAGCGTGCACGGACCCTTTCATCAAGCTCAAATGGAACTCTCTGAAAGAAGCCCAGATAACAGAGTGCATATACATTTTATACAGTACAGAACGTAGGTTGAGTCTGGAAGTTCTGGTCCTCTGGTTGGTTCTGATGAGTTGGGCGAGGTCCCCTTCAGGCTAGTATCACTGTCCCATTGGCTCTGAGTAGAGTTCTTTGTCTTCAGAAATGTTCAGCTAAAACAGGAGATTAGGTGTGTGCGTAGATGTTCCTATTTTGACATTTCTGTGTGTCTCTGTAAAATGTTCAGACTGAAGAGGAGTTTTTGTGTGTGCGTAGATGTTCCTGTCTTATCTGTGTTTATGAAAGGTTTACGTCAGCCCTCTGTCCTTGGGTATGTGTGTGTCTCAGTACCTCGTGAAATACAGTACCAAGCACCCTTTTCTTGTCAGTGTTGATAAAAGGTCTATGTCAGCCATCTGTCTCTGGGTGTGTGTGGGTCTCAGTATCTGCTATTAGTTTGTGAGAAACCCTGTTTTGAAAGAAGTTAGTTATAACAATGTAATAGGGATATGCTTGTGTTATATTAAATGGTATTTATTACACTTTCTTCAACAAATGTGGTTTCTACTGACAATTGAGATGTACAAACTATGGCATAAGGGGATGACAAGCGGATAAGAGTCAATCCGTAATTTCGATTAAGACATTAATGAGCGAGCGACGACAGACGTTGTCAATATAACTATTTGTTCAGCACTTTTGAAATGTACAGCGACAGAATTCAGAACATGGGCCATTCTTACAGTGTACACCAAGTCAGAACCATAGGATAAATAAAGGGGGCACATAAGCAGACAATGAAAGCTCTTACAATATTCAATGATTACATTTCTCTAAAACAGGTTAAAGGCTTCATGTGCACCACCAAGTTAGAACAGTAGGCGAAATTAAGAGGTGAAAATAGACCAAATTATTAGGGTGAAGCACTTAGAATGCCGTTTGGGTCTTTGCGTGTCAAAAAAGATATACGTCAAATAACAGTATTTGACGTGTTAAATAAGCTTTTAATATGCCACGTCAAAAAACACAATTCTATTATAGAATGTTGTGTGTGCTGAATTTGCACGTGCAAGCCAACCGTCACCACTACTATCAGTAGCACTGTCAAAGCTGTGTAAAAAAAAGTCTGCAAACAAGCACACACCGGCCACGAACGATGTGTTTACAATACCGCGTTGGTGAAAATAGACCAAATTATTAGGTTGAGGCACATGGGCTACTAACAACTTACTACACAACATACACTTAGTATTAGTGTCTTAGCTACAGTATACATATCTTCCTTGCATATTACATCATTTATGCAGCAGCATAACATTACAAGACATTTTTGGACTCACTTAAACAGGAAGATGGCGCGGCGGTCCTGTGTGGGCAAATGTTGTGATCAAACTTTGTCATCAAAGTCTGGCATTCTCTGGATTTAAGGGGGGACCTCAGAAAAAAAACACACAGCCACTCCACTGAATAGCAGGCTAGTGATTGCTTTGCAATGCTTGCAGTTACCATAGCCACTGATTCCTTCCAAACCTCTCAGTTGAATTTGCAACTTGTTGTGCAATGTTGATGTCCAATGGCCGATGAGCACCAAATACGTTTTATCTATAATTTCTCTTCATTATTTCTCTTCATATGACAAGGATTTAAAAGGATTTGCCAGTAGATTGTCAATTTGATTCATGATAATGGCTGCTAGCTAAAATGTTGAAAGTATGACGATGACATGATCAGTCCAATCAAACCTACAGTACATACTGTACTGTACGTAGTGGAGCGGGTTAATAGCTTCAAGTTCCTTGGTGTCCACATCACCAACAAACTAACATGGTCCAAGCACACCAAGACAGACGTGAAGAGGGAACGACAAAACCTATTCCCCCTCAGGAGGTTTTACAGCTGCACCATCGAGAGCATCCTGACGGGTTGCATCACTGCCTGGTTTGGCAACTGCTCGACCTCCGACCGCAAGACACTACAGAGGGTAGTGTGTACGGCCCAGTACATCCCCGGGGCCAAGCTTCCTGCCATCCAGGACCTCTGTACCAGGCGGTGTCAGAGGAAGGCCCTAAAAATTGTCAAAGACTCCAGCCACCCTAGTCATAGACTGTTCTCTCTGCTATCGCACGGCAAGCGGTACTGGAGCGCCAAGTCTAGGTCCAAGAGGCTTCTAAACAGCTTCTACCCCCAAGACATAAGACTCTTGATCATCTAATCAAATGGCTACCCAGACTATTTGCATTGCCCCCCCTTCTACGCTGCTGCTACTCTCTGTTATTATCTATGCATAGTCACTTTAATAACTCTACCTACATGTACATATTACCTCAATTACCTCGACACCGGTGCCCCCGCACATTGACTCTGTACCGGTACCCCCTGTATATAGCACCGCTATTGTTATTTTACTGATGCTCTTTAATTATTTGTTCTTCTTATCTCTTCCTTTTTTTGGTATTTTCTTAAAACCCCATTGTTGGTTAAGGTCTTGTAAGTAAGCATTTCACCGTATGTTCTATACTTGTTGTATTCGGTGCAAGTGACAAATACATTTTGATTTGATTTGATATAACGTGATTTGACGTCATTTTATCTGTGGCCAATGACCTTGAGCCTTCTTGGAAGGGCTCTTCTAATGTAACTCTATGGCAGGACCCAATGTTCAATGTCTACCCTTACTAAGGACTTAGATTTGGCCTGTGACGTAGTGTCCCCATGAGTGACAAAACACTGAGCCAATCACGGCGCAATGCTCCTATTTTCTGCTGGCTGGCCCCACCACCACAGAAATCATTGAGCTAGGCTGAAACACCTGCATGTCTACTTCCGGCGCCGAAAAGAGATGGCCGCCTCGCTTCGTGTTCCTTGGAAAATATGCAGTATTTTGTTTTTTTACGTGTTATTTCTTACATCGGTACCCCGGGTAATCTTAGGTTTCATTACATACAGTCGGGAGGAACTACTGAATATACGATTAACGTCAACTCATCATCGTTCCTACCAGGAATATGACTTTCCCGAAACGGATCCAGTGTTTTGCCTTCCACCCAATACAATGGATCTGATCCCAGCCGGCGACCCTGTGCGACGCCGAAAAAGGGGAAAACGAGGCGGTCTCGTGGTCAGGCTTCGGAGACGGGCACATCGCGCTCCACTCCCTAGCATACTACTCGCCAATGTCCAGTCTCTTGACAATAAGGTTGATGAAATCCGAGCACGGGTAGCATTCCAGAGAGACATCAGGGATTGCAACGTGCTCTGCTTCACGGAAACATGGCTAACTCAAGGGACGCTAACGGAGTCGGTGCAGCCAGCTGGTTTCTTCATGCATCGCGCCGACAGAAACAAACATCTTTCCGGTAAGAAGAGGGGCGGGGGGGTATGCCTTATGATTAACGAGAAGTGGTGTGATCATCATAACAACACACAAGAACTCAAGTCGTTCTGTTCACCTGATCTAGAACTCCTCACAATCAAATGTCGACCGCATTATCTACCAAGGGAATTCTCGTCAATCATAATCACAGCCGTATACATTCCCCCCCAAGCAGACACATCGATGGCCCTGAACGAACTTTATCTGACTCTTTGTAAACTGGAAACCACACACCCTGAGGCTGCATTCATCGTAGCTGGGGATTTTAACAAGGCTAATCTAAAAACAAAACTCCCTAAATTCTATCAGCATATCGATTGTGCTACCAGGGCTGGAAAAACACTAGACCATTGTTATACTAATTTCCGCGACGCTTATAAGGCCCTCCCCCGCCCCCCTTTCGGAAAAGCTGACCACGACTCCATTTTGTTGATTCCAGCCTACAAACAGAAACTCAAACAACAAGCTCCCGCGCTCAGGTCTGTTCAACGCTGGTCCGACCAATCTGAATCCACGCTTCAAGACTGCTTCGATCACGCGGATTGGAATATGTTCCGCATCGCGTCCAACAACAATATTGACGAATATGCTGATTCGGTGAGCGAGTTCATTAGGAAGTGCATTGACGATGTCGTACCCACAGCAACGATAAAAACATTCCCAAACCAGAAACCGTGGATTGACGGCAGCATTCGCGTGAAACTGAAAGCGCGAACCACTGCTTTTAACCAGGGCAAGGTGACCGGAAGCATGACCGAATACAAACAGTGTAGCTATTCTCTCCGCAAGGCAATCAAACAGGCTAAGTCTCAGTACAGAGACAAAATCGAGTCGCAATTCAACAGCTCAGACACAAGAGGTATGTGGCAGGGTCTACAGTCAATCACGGATTACAAAAAGAAAACCAGCCCCGTCGAGGACCAGGATGTCTTGCTCCCAGACAGGCTAAACAACTTTTTTGCCCGCTTTGAGGACAATACAGTGCCACTGACACGGCCCCCTACCAAAACCTGCGGGCTCTCCTTCACTGCAGCCGAGGTGAGTAAAACATTTAAACGTGTTAACCCTCGCAAGGCTGCAGGCCCAGACGGCATTCCCAGCCGCGTCCTCAGAGCATGCGCAGACCAGCTGGCTGGTGTGTTTACGGACATATTCAATCAATCCTTATCCCAGTCTGCTGTTCCCACATGCTTCAAGAGGGCCACCATTGTTCCTGTTCCCAAGAAAGCTAAGGTAACTGAGCTAAACGACTACCGCCCCGTAGCACTCACTTCCGTCATCATGAAGTGCTTTGAGAGACTAGTCAAGGACCATATCACCTCCACCCTACCGGACACCCTAGACCCACTCCAATTTGCTTACCGACCCAATAGGTCCACAGACGACGCAATCGCAACCACACTGCACACTGCCCTAACCCATCTGGACAAGAGGAATACCCATGTGAGAATGCTGTTCATCGATTACAGCTCAGCATTTAACACCATAGTACCCTCCAAACTCGTCATCAAGCTCGAGACCCTGGGTCTCGACCCCGCCCTGTGCAACTGGGTCCTGGACTTCCTGACGGGCCGCCCCCAGGTGGTGAGGGTAGGTAACAACATCTCCACCCCGCTGATCCTCAACACTGGGGCCCCACAAGGGTGCGTTCTGAGCCCTCTCCTGTACTCCCTGTTCACCCACGACTGCGTGGCCATGCACGCCTCCAACTCAATCATCAAGTTTGCGGATGACACTACAGTGGTAGGCTTGATTAACAACAACGACGAGACGGCCTACAGGGAGGAGGTGAGGGCCCTCGGAGTGTGGTGTCAGGAAAATAACCTCACACTCAACGTCAACAAAACAAAGGAGATGATTGTGGACTTCAGGAAACAGCAGAGGGAGCACCCCCCTATCCACATCGACGGGTCAGTAGTGGAGAAGGTGGAAAGTTTTAAGTTCCTCGGTGTACACATCACGGACAAACTGAATTGGTCCACCCACACAGACAGCGTTGTGAAGAAGGCGCAGCAGCGCCTCTTCAACCTCAGGAGGCTGAAGAAATTCGGCTTGTCACCAAAAGCACTCACAAACTTCTACAGATGCACAATCGAGAGCATCCTGTCGGGCTGTATCACCGCCTGGTACGGCAACTGCTCCGCCCACAACCGTAAGGCTCTCCAGAGGGTAGTGAGGTCTGCAGAACGCATCACCAGGGGCAAACTACCTGCCCTCCAGGACACCTACACCACCCGATGTCACAGGAAGGCCATAAAGATCATCAAGGACAACAACCACCCAAGCCACTGCCTGTTCACCCCGCTATCATCCAGAAGGCGAGGTCAGTACAGGTGCATCAAAGCAGGGACCGAGAGACTGAAAAACAGCTTCTATCTCAAGGCCATCAGACTGTTAAACAGCCACCACTAACATTTAGCGGCCGCTGCCAACATACTGACTCAACTCCAGCCACTTTAAAAATGGGAATTGATGGAAATTATGTAAAAATGTACCACTAGCCACTTTAAGCAATGCCACTTAATACAATGTTTACATACCCTACATTACCCATCTCATATGTATATACTGTACTCTATATCATCTACTGCATCTTGCCATCTTTATGCAATACATGTACCACTAGCCACTTTAAACTATGCCACTTTATGTTTACATACCCTACAGTACTCATCTCATACGTATATACCGTACTCTATACCATCTACTGCATCTGCCATGCCGTTCTGTACCACCACTCATTCATATATCTTTATGTACATATTCTTTATCCCTTTACACTTGTGTGTGTGTGTAAGGTAGTAGTGTGGAATTGTTAGGTTAGATTACTGTTGGTTATTACTGCATTGTCGGAACTAGAAGCACAAGCATTTCGCTACACTCGCATTAACATCTGCTAACCATGTGTATGTGACTAATAAAATTTGATTTGATTTGATTTGATTTGATTTGTTGGAGCTGCCTTAATGAAGAAAACAAAAAAGAGACCATGTTTGTATGCGGCTTTAATAACTCAATGATATATATATTTTTTTACATTGTTTACAAACTGATATGTGACACATATTAATACCAATATATATATATATATATATATATATATATATATATATATTATTTTTTCCCCTACAAATGTGGGGATCAAAACTGGTGGGGCTCTCCCTCTCTCCAGGTCTATCTGATTGGGTGCAGCCAAGCTCAACAGCCTCAATCACAAGGTGGGGTACACACACACACCCAGCAGCAGTTAAGACGATCCTAAGAGGGTACCAGCCAGTAAATATAATATGTATTAATATTATTAATCATATCAAATTAATTAAATTCATTTCAAATAGTTATATTCTGTCTCCTCTTATCTATTTCTCTGCGTCCTTGTCTTCTATGTGGTGATGCAAAGACCTTTATTAGTGAAGTGTCTTTTTAGTCTGCGTTTTCAATATGCTTCGTTCACATCAAAGAGACGGCTCTGAACAGCTCTGGGGGGGACTGACACACATAATACATTTTTACACTTAAAGGAAAAATTCACCGCTAGACACTATTTGGGGTGTTTCCCCAGTTTCCCTAGTCTCCCAGTCCTCAGTCTCCCCAGTCTCCCAGTCCCCAGTCTCCCCAGTCTCCCAGTCTCTCCAGTCTCCATTCTCGCCAGTCCCCAGTCTCCCCAGTCTCGCCAGTCTCCAATCTCCCCAGTCCCCAGTCCCCAGTCTCCCAGTCTCCCCAGTCCCCAGTCCCCCCAGTCTCCCCAGTCCCCAGTCTCCCCAGTCTCCTTACATAATTATAAGTGATGAGAGGGGTGTTTTAGACATAGTTATGCACTATAGCTGTATTATTTTATTTTTGAGCTGGGAGAGTTTAACCAATGATGCCATTGGTTGATTGAGCCTCCTGTCTGAGTCATGTTTTGTAGCAATTATTGTGGCCTTTGTGTTTTGCCGATTGCACGATCACGCTAGCAGCAAGTAGATATGGTTGTTCTTGGTCAGTAGAGCCATTGGACTCAACAATGTTCCTATCTGCAAGCAGTGTTGCCAACTCCTCAGTAAGGAAAGTAGCTACTGGCTGTCTTAAAAGTCGCTAGAAGTCGCTAAATGACTCATCACCTAATTTGCATAATTGGGCATGTGCATGTAATTATGATGGACGCTGTAGGAGAGAGGAATAATGTCGTGGGAGAGACAAAAAGTGAGTAAAAAACACCCTAAATATGTTTACAACTACAAATGAACTTTCTTCTGTCGATTTTTGTTTTTTTTATGTCACAATTCCAGCCCTCCTCCTTTATCCGGGCTTGGGACCGGCAAAAGTGACCCAAAAGAGACACTCTGGCAGAGTTACTTATTTTATTTATTTTCTTTTATAAAAAAATTAAAAAAAATGAATTTGGTTTGACCTTATGGTCCACTTAGTAGCCTACAACATTTTTGTTGTTGTTTGTATACAATCTACATTAACAATCTAAATGGAACAAAAAGAGACAATAGAAAAAACTGTCAATGGCAATGTGATAAAATTATGGTAACTAGTCTGGCCCTAATTCAGGTTCAGTGTTTGTTTTTTCCAGACCCCTCTCCACACACACACAGGCTGTGCTGGCTCACAGAAAGAGTGGGTCATCGTCATTTTGGTCAAGGCTTTCTATGGCAGGTTCAGCAACTGAGGGAGGTGACTTAAATGAGTAAGCAGCTGATGTACCAAAAAGCTGCAAAACATCAGGCAGCTGGTGCTCATAGCAAGCCTCACCAGACAGCTTCAGTCCATATCGAATGTACAGGATGGAGTTAAGGGTCTGCAAGGACATCCGATTTCTAAGTTTGCTTTTTACCACACTCATCTGGCTGAATACTCTCTCCACTTCAGCATTCGAGTGTGGCAAGGACAACACAGACACAGCAGCCATGGCAAGTTCTTGAAACGGGTTGATATCAGCTGCATCCCTGAACTTCCAAATCTCACTCCAGAAGCCCAGTGTGTTTTTGTCTCATTCCGTTTACTAAGATGGATGGCACGCCATTGCTGGACAATCTTGTCAATCTCTACAGGGGAGTAGCCAAGGAGCTTGGCTATTGTTTCTATTTCTCCAGGGCTCTTATTGTGCTTTAGAGTTTCCTCCACATTGAAAACGGACATGTACTGCAATGCTTCGATGTTGTCCGGCAGTCTCACCCTCAACTCATTAGTGAGGGAGATGGTAAAGGCTACACACCGCTTTCGGACATTGTTTTCATCCTCAGGCGCAAGGTGGAGCTCAGCTGCCTTTGACTCAAAAAGGTAACCAAGGTATGGTTTGGGACATCAACATTTGCCAGTGGATTCAGTACCCTGCTGCTCACAGCCTTGATCAGGCTAACCAAGCTGTCAAGTAGCTTAAGAGGATCTACTTGCTCTCCCTCAAAAGCCTTGATGGCCAACTGTACCTCACCCAGCACTGACTTCAAAAAAGTCAGATACAATATGTTTTGAGGATTACTGTACATGGAGTATAAAACCTCAGCCATGTAGCAGTGTTCACTTGGTGACTGCGAAATGCAGCCTAAGCACCTCCCACTGGTCCAAAATGCGTGAAACCGCGAGTTTAATGGAGAGCCAACGTGTGGCACACACACCTTTGTTATCTGTAAAGGTTTCTCCCCACAGTTGATGGTCTCATATATGGCCTTGTAGGCCTCCCTGCACTTTGGAGACACTGAAAACCAGTTATAAGTCTCTCATACCAAATACTCCACACTACGGGGGATGGTGTCATTGGAAGCATGACTTACAGCAAGCTGCAAAGAGTGACACACACAGCGAATAAGAACCAGATATTTGAGGTCATACTCCTCCTTCAGCACTTTATGGACCCCATTGTTAATCCCCGTCATAACAGAGGCATTGTCAGTCCCTATCCCCAGGAGTTTCTCTTTTTTAAGACAACGCTTCTCGAGGAAAGCCACAACAGCACAGGCTATAGATTTGGCATCTCCTCCCTTCAACTCAACAAGCCCCAGAAATGTTGATACAATTGTCTGCTTGGTGTCACTAAAGTACCTTATCACAACCCCCAGGTACTTAGAAACACTTACATCCGTGGACTCATCGAGGAGGCGATGTATTTTGAAGTGGGTAGCAGCAGTAGAGTCTGAGAAAGCAGCTCTACATGCTTCTCCAATGTGATCACATGCCAGCATGGAACAGTATTCAGCGATAGCTAATGCCATGGTGGCCTCAGCCTTTTTTGTAGAGTAAATTTTTTAAACCATAAATGGCAGCTTGTTTTGGGTGGAACTGTTATAAGGCTTTACCTTTTGAGTATGTTTTTGAGTTGTCATGTGTTTTTTTACATCACTAAGTTTGGCGTATAAATCAGCCTTACAATACAGGCAGTATGCCCGTGTATCATCTCCAATAAACGGCTTCAACCAGCCTTTGAATTCAGGGTTTGATTCCCACTCCTTTCTGTATTTTTGAGTGTACAGTTTAGACTGAGCCAGCTAGATGTTTAGCTTATGTCACAGAGGCACACACACAGTGGACAAGGTGAGTAAGTGATTGAGGCTGTGTCAGTCAAATGCAGTGATTTATCCCGCATGCGCGATTCATTTGCATTCTGGATACGGAGGGGTGAACATCTCCTTCTCTGACTGCAGCTGGGAGGGACTGCTGCGCGAGGACTGGGCCACCTGTGAGTGCTTTGGGACATGGGGTGGGGCCCACGGCAGCACCCGCTGCTCATTGAGAAGAGTAAGAATGATATGTGCTTTCACGTCAGAGTAACACCAGTAACACCACAACACCAATACCAGTACCACAACACCAATAACACCAGAAAATTCGCTAGATTTGTCGCTAGTCGACTTTTTGAAAATGTGTCGCTAAAGGGGTCTGAATACTCGCTAAATATAGCGACAAAGTCACTAAGTTGGCAACACTGTCTGCAAGGACATTGCAGGATATCATTTTCCTTGGCTTTGTATAGACTACAGCCTGACAGGAGCCATACTTCCTTGTTACCACCCTCGAAGGCAAGCTTTTCAAAAAGGGGGGCGGTACTAGTTCACAGGATCACAGGAGCTATGTTACCGTGCACTCACTGTCTAGCTGAAAAAAAGCAAAATAATTATCTACAATGGATGCTTCTGATGATTCCTCTTTCCAAGAAGAGCTGCATGACTTTTACAAACATACAGCCCTGTTTATTTGAGCCGGAAAACAGTGAAGAGGAGTTGAGACAGCGAGACCAGCAAGCAACGGCGGCAGCGTAGACCAGCTGGACCAGGACTCAGGAGGGTCAATATAAGGTATTTTTTTATGCAAGGCATTGTTGTTCAGTACAGTACCATTTGGTAATCGATTCGGTCATAACGGGCGGGGCTTGCTAGTACCACTACAAGCCAAGCTAGCCAAGTTTAGCTAGGTAGCTAGCTGTGTTTGCTATACCTAAAGTGTACTGTAGTCTAAAGTTATAGCTAGCTACCTAGCCTAGCTAGCCTCAGAACCTTTCATTAGGAGAAAAACTGGATATTTTTTTGTGATGGCGTAGAGTAAAGGAATGACTTGATGACTCATATTAGTCATGGAGTAACTATACAAGTGTGCTGTAGCTAGCTAAACTCCCTGTTTGAAGACAGACTTAAATCAGTCAATCACACAGCATCATCTGATTTAGGAATTTGCAGTGTGAAATAGCGATAAAATGAATCACTTACCTTTGAAGATCTTCATCTGGTTGCAGTCACATTCAATTGAAAACTACCCACATCAAAAAAATCCCACTTCCTGGATGGATTTTCCTCAGGTTTTCGCCTGCCATATCAGTTCTGTTATACTCACAGACATAATTTTAACAGTTTTGGAAACTTTAGAGTGTGTTCTATCAAATTCTACCAATTATATGCATATGCACAAATAAAATCCCCTGACCACGACGTGATTTGAATACTCAACCTTCTGATCTGGAGTCAGACGCGCTACCATTGCGCCACAAAGTAATTTGCTGACGAGGGGGCATTGCCAGATGGTACATTTCCCCAGAGAACCAGGCCTCCATTCCAAATGATACAGTCAACGAAATCTGAACTAGGCATTCCCTCCAAAGATGCAACTTGTCCAAGACTTCGTGGCGCAACGGTAGCGCGTCTGACTCCAGATCAGAAGGTTGCGTGTTCAAATCACGTCGTGGTCAGTTTTTTTATGTGTGTAATCTCTGCTTTCTTTACTCAATGAATCGGCACTAGTACCAATGTGGCTTTACAGTACTAATCTCACACGAAAACAAACAAACCAATGCTGCTTTACATGACAATTGTCTCTCACAAAAGCCTGGCACAGGGCAAATTCCTAAATCAGATGATGCTGTGTGATTGATAGACTTAAATCAGTCTTCGAACAGGGAGTTTAACTTCTTATGGCTTGGGGGCAGTATTTCAACGTCTGGATGAGAAGCGTGCCCCAAGTAAACGGCCTGTTACTCAGGCCCGGAAGCTAGGATATGCATATAATGGGCAGATTTGGATAGAACACACTCTAAAGTTTCCAAAACTGTTAAAATTATGTCTGTGAGTATAACAGAACTGATATGGCAGGCGAAAACCTGAGGAAAATCCATCCAGGAAGTGGGATTTTTTTGATGTGGGTAGTTTTCAATTGAATGTGACTGCAACCAGATGAAGATCTTCAAAGGTAAGTGCTGACGAGGGGGCATTGTCAGATGGTACATTTCCCCAGAGAACCAGGCCTCCATTCCAAATTATACAGTCAACGAAATCTGAACTAGGCATTCCCTCCAAAGATGCAATTTGTCCAAGACTTCGTGGCGCAACGGTAGCGCGTCTGACTCCAGATCAGAAGGTTGCGTGTTCAAATCACGTCGTGGTCAGTGTTTTTATGTGTGTAATCTCTGCTTTCTTTACTCAATGAATCGGCACTAGTACCAATGTGGCTTTACAGTACTAATCTCGCACGAAAACAAACAAACCAATGCTGCTTTACATGAAAATTGTCTCTCACAAAAGCCTGGCACACGGCAAATTCCTAAATCAGATGATGCTGTGTGATTGATAGACTTAAATCAGTCTTCGAACAGGGAGTTTAACTTCTTATGGCTTGGGGGCAGTATTTCAACGTCTGGATGAGAAGCGTGCCCCAAGTAAACGGCCTGTTACTCAGGCCCGGAAGCTAGGATATGCATGTAATGGGCAGATTTGGATAGAACACACTCTAAAGTTTCCAAAACGGTTAAAATTATGTCTGTGAGTATAACAGAACTGATATGGCAGGCGAAAACCTGAGGAAAATCCATCCAGGAAGTGGGATTTTTTTGATGTGGGTAGTTTTCAATTGAATGTGACTGCAACCAGATGAAGATCTTCAAAGGTAAGTGCTGACGAGGGGGCATTGTCAGATGGTACATTTCCCCAGAGAACCAGGCCTCCATTCCAAATTATACAGTCAACGAAATCTGAACTAGGCATCCCCTCCAAAAATGCAATTTGTCTAAGACTTCGTGGCGCAACGGTAGCGCGTCTGACTCCAGATCAGAAGGTTGCGTGTTCAAATCACGTCGTGGTCTGTGTTTTTATGTGTGTAATCTCTGCTTTCTTTACTCAATGAATCGGCACTAGTACCAATGTGGCTTTACAGTACTAATCTCGCACGAAAACAAACAAACCAATGCTGCTTTACATGACAATTGTCTCTCACAAAAGCCTGGCACACGGCAAATTCCTAAATCAGATGATGCTGTGTGATTGATAGACTTAAATCAGTCTTCGAACAGGGAGTTTAACTTCTTATGGCTTGGGGGCAGTATTTCAACGTCTGGATGAGAAGCGTGCCCCAAGTAAACGGCCTGTTACTCAGGCCCGGAAGCTAGGATATGCATATAATGGGCAGATTTGGATAGAACACACTCTAAAGTTTCCAAAACGGTTAAAATTATGTCTGTGAGTATAACAGAACTGATATGGCAGGCGAAAACCTGAGGAAAATCCATCCAGGAAGTGGGATTTTTTTGATGTGGGTAGTTTTCAATTGAATGTGACTGCAACCAGATGAAGATCTTCAAAGGTAAGTGCTGACGAGGGGGCATTGTCAGATGGTACATTTCCCCAGAGAACCAGGCCTCCATTCCAAATTATACAGTCAACGAAATCTGAACTAGGCATTCCCTCCAAAGATGCAATTTGTCCAAGACTTCGTGGCGCAACGGTAGCGCGTCTGACTCCAGATCAGAAGGTTGCGTGTTCAAATCACGTTGTGGTCAGTGTTTTTATGTGTGTAATCTCTGCTTTCTTTACTCAATGAATCAGCACTAGTACCAATGTGGCTTTACAGTACTAATCTCGCACGAAAACAAACAAACCAATGCTGCTTTACATGACAATTGTCTCTCACAAAAGCCTGGCACACGGCAAATTCCTAAATCAGATGATGCTGTGTGATTGATAGACTTAAATCAGTCTTCGAACAGGGAGTTTAACTTCTTATGGCTTGGGGGCAGTATTTCAACGTCTGGATGAGAAGCGTGCCCCAAGTAAACGGCCTGTTACTCAGGCCCGGAAGCTAGGATATGCATGTAATGGGCAGATTTGGATAGAACACACTCTAAAGTTTCCAAAACGGTTAAAATTATGTCTGTGAGTATAACAGAACTGATATGGCAGGCGAAAACCTGAGGAAAATCCATCCAGGAAGTGGGATTTTTTTGATGTGGGTAGTTTTCAATTGAAAGTGACTGCAACCAGATGAAGATCTTCAAAGGTAAGTGCTGACGAGGGGGCATTGTCAGATGGTACATTTCCCCAGAGAACCAGGCCTCCATTCCAAATTATACAGTCAACGAAATCTGAACTAGGCATTCCCTCCAAAGATGCAATTTGTCCAAGACTTCGTGGCGCAACGGTAGCGCGTCTGACTCCAGATCAGAAGGTTGCGTGTTCAAATCACGTCGTGGTCAGTGTTTTTATGTGTGTAATCTCTGCTTTCTTTACTCAATGAATCGGCACTAGTACCAATGTGGCTTTACAGTACTAATCTCGCACGAAAACAAACAAACCAATGCTGCTTTACATGAAAATTGTCTCTCACAAAAGCCTGGCACACGGCAAATTCCTAAATCAGATGATGCTGTGTGATTGATAGACTTAAATCAGTCTTCGAACAGGGAGTTTAACTTCTTATGGCTTGGGGGCAGTATTTCAACGTCTGGATGAGAAGCGTGCCCCAAGTAAACGGCCTGTTACTCAGGCCCGGAAGCTAGGATATGCATGTAATGGGCAGATTTGGATAGAACACACTCTAAAGTTTCCAAAACGGTTAAAATTATGTCTGTGAGTATAACAGAACTGATATGGCAGGCGAAAACCTGAGGAAAATCCATCCAGGAAGTGGGATTTTTTTGATGTGGGTAGTTTTCAATTGAATGTGACTGCAACCAGATGAAGATCTTCAAAGGTAAGTGCTGACGAGGGGGCATTGTCAGATGGTACATTTCCCCAGAGAACCAGGCCTCCATTCCAAATTATACAGTCAACGAAATCTGAACTAGGCATCCCCTCCAAAAATGCAATTTGTCTAAGACTTCGTGGCGCAACGGTAGCGCGTCTGACTCCAGATCAGAAGGTTGCGTGTTCAAATCACGTCGTGGTCTGTGTTTTTATGTGTGTAATCTCTGCTTTCTTTACACAATGAATCGGCACTAGTACCAATGTGGCTTTACAGTACTAATCTCGCACGAAAACAAACAAACCAATGCTGCTTTACATGACAATTGTCTCTCACAAAAGCCTGGCACACGGCAAATTCCTAAATCAGATGATGCTGTGTGATTGATAGACTTAAATCAGTCTTCGAACAGGGAGTTTAACTTCTTATGGCTTGGGGGCAGTATTTCAACGTCTGGATGAGAAGCGTGCCCCAAGTAAACGGCCTGTTACTCAGGCCCGGAAGCTAGGATATGCATATAATGGGCAGATTTGGATAGAACACACTCTAAAGTTTCCAAAACGGTTAAAATTATGTCTGTGAGTATAACAGAACTGATATGGCAGGCGAAAACCTGAGGAAAATCCATCCAGGAAGTGGGATTTTTTTGATGTGGGTAGTTTTCAATTGAATGTGACTGCAACCAGATGAAGATCTTCAAAGGTAAGTGCTGACGAGGGGGCATTGTCAGATGGTACATTTCCCCAGAGAACCAGGCCTCCATTCCAAATTATACAGTCAACGAAATCTGAACTAGGCATTCCCTCCAAAGATGCAATTTGTCCAAGATTTCGTGGCGCAACGGTAGCGCGTCTGACTCCAGATCAGAAGGTTGCGTGTTCAAATCACGTTGTGGTCAGTGTTTTTATGTGTGTAATCTCTGCTTTCTTTACTCAATGAATCAGCACTAGTACCAATGTGGCTTTACAGTACTAATCTCGCACGAAAACAAACAAACCAATGCTGCTTTACATGACAATTGTCTCTCACAAAAGCCTGGCACACGGCAAATTCCTAAATCAGATGATGCTGTGTGATTGATAGACTTAAATCAGTCTTCGAACAGGGAGTTTAACTTCTTATGGCTTGGGGGCAGTATTTCAACGTCTGGATGAGAAGCGTGCCCCAAGTAAACGGCCTGTTACTCAGGCCCGGAAGCTAGGATATGCATGTAATGGGCAGATTTGGATAGAACACACTCTAAAGTTTCCAAAACGGTTAAAATTATGTCTGTGAGTATAACAGAACTGATATGGCAGGCGAAAACCTGAGGAAAATCCATCCAGGAAGTGGGATTTTTTTGATGTGGGTAGTTTTCAATTGAAAGTGACTGCAACCAGATGAAGATCTTCAAAGGTAAGTGCTGACGAGGGGGCATTGTCAGATGGTACATTTCCCCAGAGAACCAGGCCTCCATTCCAAATTATACAGTCAACGAAATCTGAACTAGGCATTCCCTCCAAAGATGCAATTTGTCCAAGACTTCGTGGCGCAACGGTAGCG
This sequence comes from Salvelinus alpinus, assembly GCF_045679555.1. NCBI lineage: Eukaryota > Metazoa > Chordata > Actinopteri > Salmoniformes > Salmonidae > Salvelinus > Salvelinus alpinus. The sequence goes on along the minus strand of NC_092115.1, from coordinate 10,270,750 downwards.
CGTCTGACTCCAGATCAGAAGGTTGCGTGTTCAAATCACGTTGTGGTCAGTGTTTTTATGTGTGTAATCTCTGCTTTCTTTACTCAATGAATCAGCACTAGTACCAATGTGGCTTTACAGTACTAATCTCGCACGAAAACAAACAAACCAATGCTGCTTTACATGACAATTGTCTCTCACAAAAGCCTGGCACACGGCAAATTCCTAAATCAGATGATGCTGTGTGATTGATAGACTTAAATCAGTCTTCGAACAGGGAGTTTAACTTCTTATGGCTTGGGGGCAGTATTTCAACGTCTGGATGAGTCGCGTGCCCCAAGTAAACGGCCTGTTACTCAGGCCCGGAAGCTAGGATATGCATGTAATGGGCAGATTTGGATAGAACACACTCTAAAGTTTCCAGAACGGTTAAAATTATGTCTGTGAGTATAACAGAACTGATATGGCAGGCGAAAACCTGAGGAAAATCCATCCAGGAAGTGGGATTTTTTTGATGTGGGTAGTTTTCAATTGAAAGTGACTGCAACCAGATGAAGATCTTCAAAGGTAAGTGCTGACGAGGGGGCATTGTCAGATGGTACATTTCCCCAGAGAACCAGGCCTCCATTCCAAATTATACAGTCAACGAAATCTGAACTAGGCATCCCCTCCAAAGATTCAATTTGTCCAAGACTTCGTGGCGCAACGGTAGGGCATCTGACTCCAGATCAGAAGGTTGCGTGTTCAAATCACGTCGTGGTCAGTGTTTTTATGTGTGTAATCTCTGCTTTCTTTACTCAATGAATCGGCACTAGTACCAATGTGGCTTTACAGTACTAATCTCACACGAAAACAAACAAACCAATGCTGCTTTACATGACAATTGTCTCTCACAAAAGCCTGGCACACGGCAAATTCCTAAATCAGATGATGCTGTGTGATTGATAGACTTAAATCAGTCTTCGAACAGGGAGTTTAACTTCTTATGGCTTGGGGGCAGTATTTCAACGTCTGGATGAGAAGCGTGCCCCAAGTAAACGGCCTGTTACTCAGGCCCGGAAGCTAGGATATGCATGTAATGGGCAGATTTGGATAGAACACATTCTAAAGTTTCCAAAACGGTTAAAATTATGTCTGTGAGTATAACAGAACTGATATGGCAGGCGAAAACCTGAGGAAAATCCATCCAGGAAGTGGGATTTTTTTGATGTGGGTAGTTTTCAATTGAATGTGACTGCAACCAGATGAAGATCTTCAAAGGTAAGTGCTGACGAGGGGGCATTGTCAGATGGTACATTTCCCCAGAGAACCAGGCCTCCATTCCAAATTATACAGTCAACGAAATCTGAACTAGGCATCCCCTCCAAAAATGCAATTTGTCTAAGACTTTGTGGCGCAACGGTAGCGCGTCTGACTCCAGATCAGAAGGTTGCGTGTTCAAATCACGTCGTGGTCAGTGTTTTTATGTGTGTAATCTCTGCTTTCTTTACTCAATGAATCGGCACTAGTACCAATGTGGCTTTACAGTACTAATCTCGCACGAAAACAAACAAACCAATGCTGCTTTACATGAAAATTGTCTCTCACAAAAGCCTGGCACACGGCAAATTCCTAAATCAGATGATGCTGTGTGATTGATAGACTTAAATCAGTCTTCGAACAGGGAGTTTAACTTCTTATGGCTTGGGGGCAGTATTTCAACGTCTGGATGAGAAGCGTGCCCCAAGTAAACGGCCTGTTACTCAGGCCCGGAAGCTAGGATATGCATATAATGGGCAGATTTGGATAGAACACACTCTAAAGTTTCCAAAACTGTTAAAATTATGTCTGTGAGTATAACAGAACTGATATGGCAGGCGAAAACCTGAGGAAAATCCATCCAGGAAGTGGGATTTTTTTGATGTGGGTAGTTTTCAATTGAATGTGACTGCAACCAGATGAAGATCTTCAAAGGTAAGTGCTGACGAGGGGGCATTGTCAGATGGTACATTTCCCCAGAGAACCAGGCCTCCATTCCAAATTATACAGTCAACGAAATCTGAACTAGGCATTCCCTCCAAAGATGCAATTTGTCCAAGACTTCGTGGAGCAACGGTAGCGCGTCTGACTCCAGATCAGAAGGTTGCGTGTTCAAATCACGTCGTGGTCAGTGTTTTTATGTGTGTAATCTCTGCTTTCTTTACTCAATGAATCGGCACTAGTACCAATGTGGCTTTACAGTACTAATCTCACACGAAAACAAACAAACCAATGCTGCTTTACATGACAATTGTCTCTCACAAAAGCCTGGCACACGGCAAATTCCTAAATCAGATGATGCTGTGTGATTGATAGACTTAAATCAGTCTTCGAACAGGGAGTTTAACTTCTTATGGCTTGGGGGCAGTATTTCAACGTCTGGATGAGAAGCGTGCCCCAAGTAAACGGCCTGTTACTCAGGCCCGGAAGCTAGGATATGCATGTAATGGGCAGATTTGGATAGAACACACTCTAAAGTTTCCAAAACGGTTAAAATTATGTCTGTGAGTATAACAGAACTGATATGGCAGGCGAAAACCTGAGGAAAATCCATCCAGGAAGTGGGATTTTTTTGATGTGGGTAGTTTTCAATTGAATGTGACTGCAACCAGATGAAGATCTTCAAAGGTAAGTGCTGACGAGGGGGCATTGTCAGATGGTACATTTCCCCAGAGAACCAGGCCTCCATTCCAAATTATACAGTCAACGAAATCTGAACTAGGCATCCCCTCCAAAAATGCAATTTGTCTAAGACTTCGTGGCGCAACGGTAGCGCGTCTGACTCCAGATCAGAAGGTTGCGTGTTCAAATCACGTCGTGGTCAGTGTTTTTATGTGTGTAATCTCTGCTTTCTTTACTCAATGAATCGGCACTAGTACCAATGTGGCTTTACAGTACTAATCTCACACGAAAACAAACAAACCAATGCTGCTTTACATGACAATTGTCTCTCACAAAAGCCTGGCACACAGCAAATTCCTAAATCAGATGATGCTGTGTGATTGATAGACTTAAATCAGTCTTCGAACAGGGAGTTTAACTTCTTATGGCTTGGGGGCAGTATTTCAACGTCTGGATGAGAAGCGTGCCCCAAGTAAACGGCCTGTTACTCAGGCCCGGAAGCTAGGATATGCATGTAATGGGCAGATTTGGATAGAACACACTCTAAAGTTTCCAAAACTGTTAAAATTATGTCTGTGAGTATAACAGAACTGATATGGCAGGCGAAAACCTGAGGAAAATCCATCCAGGAAGTGGGATTTTTTTGATGTGGGTAGTTTTCAATTGAATGTGACTGCAACCAGATGAAGATCTTCAAAGGTAAGTGCTGACGAGGGGGCATTGTCAGATGGTACATTTCCCCAGAGAACCAGGCCTCCATTCCAAATTATACAGTCAACGAAATCTGAACTAGGCATCCCCTCCAAAGATGCAATTTGTCCAAGACTTCGTGGCGCAACGGTAGCGCGTCTGACTCCAGATCAGAAGGTTGCGTGTTCAAATCACGTCGTGGTCAGTGTTTTTATGTGTGTAATCTCTGCTTTCTTTACTCAATGAATCGGCACTAGTACCAATGTGGCTTTACAGTACTAATCTCACACGAAAACAAACAAACCAATGCTGCTTTACATGACAATTGTCTCTCACAAAAGCCTGGCACACGGCAAATTCCTAAATCAGATGATGCTGTGTGATTGATAGACTTAAATCAGTCTTCGAACAGGGAGTTTAACTTCTTATGGCTTGGGGGCAGTATTTCAACGTCTGGATGAGAAGCGTGCCCCAAGTAAACGGCCTGTTACTCAGGCCCGGAAGCTAGGATATGCATGTAATGGGCAGATTTGGATAGAACACACTCTAAAGTTTCCAAAACGGTTAAAATTATGTCTGTGAGTATAACAGAACTGATATGGCAGGCGAAAACCTGAGGAAAATCCATCCAGGAAGTGGGATTTTTTTGATGTGGGTAGTTTTCAATTGAATGTGACTGCAACCAGATGAAGATCTTCAAAGGTAAGTGCTGACGAGGGGGCATTGTCAGATGGTACATTTCCCCAGAGAACCAGGCCTCCATTCCAAATTATACAGTCAACGAAATCTGAACTAGGCATCCCCTCCAAAAATGCAATTTGTCCAAGACTTCGTGGCGCAACGGTAGCGCGTCTGACTCCAGATCAGAAGGTTGCGTGTTCAAATCACGTCGTGGTCAGTGTTTTTATGTGTGTAATCTCTGCTTTCTTTACTCAATGAATCGGCACTAGTACCAATGTGGCTTTACAGTACTAATCTCACACGAAAACAAACAAACCAATGCTGCTTTACATGACAATTGTCTCTCACAAAAGCCTGGCACACAGCAAATTCCTAAATCAGATGATGCTGTGTGATTGATAGACTTAAATCAGTCTTCGAACAGGGAGTTTAACTTCTTATGGCTTGGGGGCAGTATTTCAACGTCTGGATGAGAAGCGTGCCCCAAGTAAACGGCCTGTTACTCAGGCCCGGAAGCTAGGATATGCATGTAATGGGCAGATTTGGATAGAACACACTCTAAAGTTTCCAAAACTGTTAAAATTATGTCTGTGAGTATAACAGAACTGATATGGCAGGCGAAAACCTGAGGAAAATCCATCCAGGAAGTGGGATTTTTTTGATGTGGGTAGTTTTCAATTGAATGTGACTGCAACCAGATGAAGATCTTCAAAGGTAAGTGCTGACGAGGGGGCATTGTCAGATGGTACATTTCCCCAGAGAACCAGGCCTCCATTCCAAATTATACAGTCAACGAAATCTGAACTAGGCATCCCCTCCAAAGATGCAATTTGTCCAAGACTTCGTGGCGCAACGGTAGCGCGTCTGACTCCAGATCAGAAGGTTGCGTGTTCAAATCACGTCGTGGTCAGTGTTTTTATGTGTGTAATCTCTGCTTTCTTTACTCAATGAATCGGCACTAGTACCAATGTGGCTTTACAGTACTAATCTCGCACGAAAACAAACAAACCAATGCTGCTTTACATGACAATTGTCTCTCACAAAAGCCTGGCACACGGCAAATTCCTAAATCAGATGATGCTGTGTGATTGATAGACTTAAATCAGTCTTCGAACAGGGAGTTTAACTTCTTATGGCTTGGGGGCAGTATTTCAACGTCTGGATGAGAAGCGTGCCCCAAGTAAACGGCCTGTTACTCAGGCCCGGAAGCTAGGATATGCATGTAATGGGCAGATTTGGATAGAACACACTCTAAAGTTTCCAAAACTGTTAAAATTATGTCTGTGAGTATAACAGAACTGATATGGCAGGCGAAAACCTGAGGAAAATCCATCCAGGAAGTGGGATTTTTTTGATGTGGGTAGTTTTCAATTGAATGTGACTGCAACCAGATGAAGATCTTCAAAGGTAAGTGCTGACGAGGGGGCATTGTCAGATGGTACATTTCCCCAGAGAACCAGGCCTCCATTCCAAATTATACAGTCAACGAAATCTGAACTAGGCATCCCCTCCAAAGATGCAATTTGTCCAAGACTTCGTGGCGCAACGGTAGCGCGTCTGACTCCAGATCAGAAGGTTGCGTGTTCAAATCACGTCGTGGTCAGTGTTTTTATGTGTGTAATCTCTGCTTTCTTTACTCAATGAATCGGCACTAGTACCAATGTGGCTTTACAGTACTAATCTCGCACGAAAACAAACAAACCAATGCTGCTTTACATGACAATTGTCTCTCACAAAAGCCTGGCACACGGCAAATTCCTAAATCAGATGATGCTGTGTGATTGATAGACTTAAATCAGTCTTCGAACAGGGAGTTTAACTTCTTATGGCTTGGGGGCAGTATTTCAACGTCTGGATGAGAAGCGTGCCCCAAGTAAACGGCCTGTTACTCAGGCCCGGAAGCTAGGATATGCATGTAATGGGCAGATTTGGATAGAACACACTCTAAAGTTTCCAAAACGGTTAAAATTATGTCTGTGAGTATAACAGAACTGATATGGCAGGCGAAAACCTGAGGAAAATCCATCCAGGAAGTGGGATTTTTTTGATGTGGGTAGTTTTCAATTGAATGTGACTGCAACCAGATGAAGATCTTCAAAGGTAAGTGCTGACGAGGGGGCATTGTCAGATGGTACATTTCCCCAGAGAACCAGGCCTCCATTCCAAATTATACAGTCAACGAAATCTGAACTAGGCATCCCCTCCAAAGATGCAATTTGTCCAAGACTTCGTGGCGCAACGGTAGCGCGTCTGACTCCAGATCAGAAGGTTGCGTGTTCAAATCACGTCGTGGTCAGTGTTTTTATGTGTGTAATCTCTGCTTTCTTTACTCAATGAATCGGCACTAGTACCAATGTGGCTTTACAGTACTAATCTCACACGAAAACAAACAAACCAATGCTGCTTTACATGACAATTGTCTCTCACAAAAGCCTGGCACACAGCAAATTCCTAAATCAGATGATGCTGTGTGATTGATAGACTTAAATCAGTCTTCGAACAGGGAGTTTAACTTCTTATGGCTTGGGGGCAGTATTTCAACGTCTGGATGAGAAGCGTGCCCCAAGTAAACGGCCTGTTACTCAGGCCCGGAAGCTAGGATATGCATGTAATGGGCAGATTTGGATAGAACACACTCTAAAGTTTCCAAAACTGTTAAAATTATGTCTGTGAGTATAACAGAACTGATATGGCAGGCGAAAACCTGAGGAAAATCCATCCAGGAAGTGGGATTTTTTTGATGTGGGTAGTTTTCAATTGAATGTGACTGCAACCAGATGAAGATCTTCAAAGGTAAGTGCTGACGAGGGGGCATTGTCAGATGGTACATTTCCCCAGAGAACCAGGCCTCCATTCCAAATTATACAGTCAACGAAATCTGAACTAGGCATCCCCTCCAAAGATGCAATTTGTCCAAGACTTCGTGGCGCAACGGTAGCGCGTCTGACTCCAGATCAGAAGGTTGCGTGTTCAAATCACGTCGTGGTCAGTGTTTTTATGTGTGTAATCTCTGCTTTCTTTACTCAATGAATCGGCACTAGTACCAATGTGGCTTTACAGTACTAATCTCGCACGAAAACAAACAAACCAATGCTGCTTTACATGACAATTGTCTCTCACAAAAGCCTGGCACACGGCAAATTCCTAAATCAGATGATGCTGTGTGATTGATAGACTTAAATCAGTCTTCGAACAGGGAGTTTAACTTCTTATGGCTTGGGGGCAGTATTTCAACGTCTGGATGAGAAGCGTGCCCCAAGTAAACGGCCTGTTACTCAGGCCCGGAAGCTAGGATATGCATGTAATGGGCAGATTTGGATAGAACACACTCTAAAGTTTCCAAAACTGTTAAAATTATGTCTGTGAGTATAACAGAACTGATATGGCAGGCGAAAACCTGAGGAAAATCCATCCAGGAAGTGGGATTTTTTTGATGTGGGTAGTTTTCAATTGAATGTGACTGCAACCAGATGAAGATCTTCAAAGGTAAGTGCTGACGAGGGGGCATTGTCAGATGGTACATTTCCCCAGAGAACCAGGCCTCCATTCCAAATTATACAGTCAACGAAATCTGAACTAGGCATCCCCTCCAAAAATGCAATTTGTCCAAGACTTCGTGGCGCAACGGTAGCGCGTCTGACTCCAGATCAGAAGGTTGCGTGTTCAAATCACGTCGTGGTCAGTGTTTTTATGTGTGTAATCTCTGCTTTCTTTACTCAATGAATCGGCACTAGTACCAATGTGGCTTTACAGTACTAATCTCACACGAAAACAAACAAACCAATGCTGCTTTACATGACAATTGTCTCTCACAAAAGCCTGGCACACAGCAAATTCCTAAATCAGATGATGCTGTGTGATTGATAGACTTAAATCAGTCTTCGAACAGGGAGTTTAACTTCTTATGGCTTGGGGGCAGTATTTCAACGTCTGGATGAGAAGCGTGCCCCAAGTAAACGGCCTGTTACTCAGGCCCGGAAGCTAGGATATGCATGTAATGGGCAGATTTGGATAGAACACACTCTAAAGTTTCCAAAACTGTTAAAATTATGTCTGTGAGTATAACAGAACTGATATGGCAGGCGAAAACCTGAGGAAAATCCATCCAGGAAGTGGGATTTTTTTGATGTGGGTAGTTTTCAATTGAATGTGACTGCAACCAGATGAAGATCTTCAAAGGTAAGTGCTGACGAGGGGGCATTGTCAGATGGTACATTTCCCCAGAGAACCAGGCCTCCATTCCAAATTATACAGTCAACGAAATCTGAACTAGGCATCCCCTCCAAAGATGCAATTTGTCCAAGACTTCGTGGCGCAACGGTAGCGCGTCTGACTCCAGATCAGAAGGTTGCGTGTTCAAATCACGTCGTGGTCAGTGTTTTTATGTGTGTAATCTCTGCTTTCTTTACTCAATGAATCGGCACTAGTACCAATGTGGCTTTACAGTACTAATCTCACACGAAAACAAACAAACCAATGCTGCTTTACATGACAATTGTCTCTCACAAAAGCCTGGCACACGGCAAATTCCTAAATCAGATGATGCTGTGTGATTGATAGACTTAAATCAGTCTTCGAACAGGGAGTTTAACTTCTTATGGCTTGGGGGCAGTATTTCAACGTCTGGATGAGAAGCGTGCCCCAAGTAAACGGCCTGTTACTCAGGCCCGGAAGCTAGGATATGCATGTAATGGGCAGATTTGGATAGAACACACTCTAAAGTTTCCAAAACGGTTAAAATTATGTCTGTGAGTATAACAGAACTGATATGGCAGGCGAAAACCTGAGGAAAATCCATCCAGGAAGTGGGATTTTTTTGATGTGGGTAGTTTTCAATTGAATGTGACTGCAACCAGATGAAGATCTTCAAAGGTAAGTGCTGACGAGGGGGCATTGTCAGATGGTACATTTCCCCAGAGAACCAGGCCTCCATTCCAAATTATACAGTCAACGAAATCTGAACTAGGCATCCCCTCCAAAAATGCAATTTGTCTAAGACTTCGTGGCGCAACGGTAGCGCGTCTGACTCCAGATCAGAAGGTTGCGTGTTCAAATCACGTCGTGGTCAGTGTTTTTATGTGTGTAATCTCTGCTTTCTTTACTCAATGAATCGGCACTAGTACCAATGTGGCTTTACAGTACTAATCTCACACGAAAACAAACAAACCAATGCTGCTTTACATGACAATTGTCTCTCACAAAAGCCTGGCACACAGCAAATTCCTAAATCAGATGATGCTGTGTGATTGATAGACTTAAATCAGTCTTCGAACAGGGAGTTTAACTTCTTATGGCTTGGGGGCAGTATTTCAACGTCTGGATGAGAAGCGTGCCCCAAGTAAACGGCCTGTTACTCAGGCCCGGAAGCTAGGATATGCATGTAATGGGCAGATTTGGATAGAACACACTCTAAAGTTTCCAAAACTGTTAAAATTATGTCTGTGAGTATAACAGAACTGATATGGCAGGCGAAAACCTGAGGAAAATCCATCCAGGAAGTGGGATTTTTTTGATGTGGGTAGTTTTCAATTGAATGTGACTGCAACCAGATGAAGATCTTCAAAGGTAAGTGCTGACGAGGGGGCATTGTCAGATGGTACATTTCCCCAGAGAACCAGGCCTCCATTCCAAATTATACAGTCAACGAAATCTGAACTAGGCATCCCCTCCAAAGATGCAATTTGTCCAAGACTTCGTGGCGCAACGGTAGCGCGTCTGACTCCAGATCAGAAGGTTGCGTGTTCAAATCACGTCGTGGTCAGTGTTTTTATGTGTGTAATCTCTGCTTTCTTTACTCAATGAATCGGCACTAGTACCAATGTGGCTTTACAGTACTAATCTCACACGAAAACAAACAAACCAATGCTGCTTTACATGACAATTGTCTCTCACAAAAGCCTGGCACACGGCAAATTCCTAAATCAGATGATGCTGTGTGATTGATAGACTTAAATCAGTCTTCGAACAGGGAGTTTAACTTCTTATGGCTTGGGGGCAGTATTTCAACGTCTGGATGAGAAGCGTGCCCCAAGTAAACGGCCTGTTACTCAGGCCCGGAAGCTAGGATATGCATGTAATGGGCAGATTTGGATAGAACACACTCTAAAGTTTCCAAAACTGTTAAAATTATGTCTGTGAGTATAACAGAACTGATATGGCAGGCGAAAACCTGAGGAAAATCCATCCAGGAAGTGGGATTTTTTTGATGTGGGTAGTTTTCAATTGAATGTGACTGCAACCAGATGAAGATCTTCAAAGGTAAGTGCTGACGAGGGGGCATTGTCAGATGGTACATTTCCCCAGAGAACCAGGCCTCCATTCCAAATTATACAGTCAACGAAATCTGAACTAGGCATCCCCTCCAAAGATGCAATTTGTCCAAGACTTCGTGGCGCAACGGTAGCGCGTCTGACTCCAGATCAGAAGGTTGCGTGTTCAAATCACGTCGTGGTCAGTGTTTTTATGTGTGTAATCTCTGCTTTCTTTACTCAATGAATCGGCACTAGTACCAATGTGGCTTTACAGTACTAATCTCACACGAAAACAAACAAACCAATGCTGCTTTACATGACAATTGTCTCTCACAAAAGCCTGGCACACGGCAAATTCCTAAATCAGATGATGCTGTGTGATTGATAGACTTAAATCAGTCTTCGAACAGGGAGTTTAACTTCTTATGGCTTGGGGGCAGTATTTCAACGTCTGGATGAGAAGCGTGCCCCAAGTAAACGGCCTGTTACTCAGGCCCGGAAGCTAGGATATGCATGTAATGGGCAGATTTGGATAGAACACACTCTAAAGTTTCCAAAACTGTTAAAATTATGTCTGTGAGTATAACAGAACTGATATGGCAGGCGAAAACCTGAGGAAAATCCATCCAGGAAGTGGGATTTTTTTGATGTGGGTAGTTTTCAATTGAATGTGACTGCAACCAGATGAAGATCTTCAAAGGTAAGTGCTGACGAGGGGGCATTGTCAGATGGTACATTTCCCCAGAGAACCAGGCCTCCATTCCAAATTATACAGTCAACGAAATCTGAACTAGGCATCCCCTCCAAAGATGCAATTTGTCCAAGACTTCGTGGCGCAACGGTAGCGCGTCTGACTCCAGATCAGAAGGTTGCGTGTTCAAATCACGTCGTGGTCAGTGTTTTTATGTGTGTAATCTCTGCTTTCTTTACTCAATGAATCGGCACTAGTACCAATGTGGCTTTACAGTACTAATCTCACACGAAAACAAACAAACCAATGCTGCTTTACATGACAATTGTCTCTCACAAAAGCCTGGCACACAGCAAATTCCTAAATCAGATGATGCTGTGTGATTGATAGACTTAAATCAGTCTTCGAACAGGGAGTTTAACTTCTTATGGCTTGGGGGCAGTATTTCAACGTCTGGATGAGAAGCGTGCCCCAAGTAAACGGCCTGTTACTCAGGCCCGGAAGCTAGGATATGCATGTAATGGGCAGATTTGGATAGAACACACTCTAAAGTTTCCAAAACGGTTAAAATTATGTCTGTGAGTATAACAGAACTGATATGGCAGGCGAAAACCTGAGGAAAATCCATCCAGGAAGTGGGATTTTTTTGATGTGGGTAGTTTTCAATTGAATGTGACTGCAACCAGATGAAGATCTTCAAAGGTAAGTGCTGACGAGGGGGCATTGTCAGATGGTACATTTCCCCAGAGAACCAGGCCTCCATTCCAAATTATACAGTCAACGAAATCTGAACTAGGCATCCCCTCCAAAGATGCAATTTGTCCAAGACTTCGTGGCGCAACGGTAGCGCGTCTGACTCCAGATCAGAAGGTTGCGTGTTCAAATCACGTCGTGGTCAGTGTTTTTATGTGTGTAATCTCTGCTTTCTTTACTCAATGAATCGGCACTAGTACCAATGTGGCTTTACAGTACTAATCTCGCACGAAAACAAACAAACCAATGCTGCTTTACATGACAATTGTCTCTCACAAAAGCCTGGCACACGGCAAATTCCTAAATCAGATGATGCTGTGTGATTGATAGACTTAAATCAGTCTTCGAACAGGGAGTTTAACTTCTTATGGCTTGGGGGCAGTATTTCAACGTCTGGATGAGAAGCGTGCCCCAAGTAAACGGCCTGTTACTCAGGCCCGGAAGCTAGGATATGCATGTAATGGGCAGATTTGGATAGAACACACTCTAAAGTTTCCAAAACGGTTAAAATTATGTCTGTGAGTATAACAGAACTGATATGGCAGGCGAAAACCTGAGGAAAATCCATCCAGGAAGTGGGATTTTTTTGATGTGGGTAGTTTTCAATTGAATGTGACTGCAACCAGATGAAGATCTTCAAAGGTAAGTGCTGACGAGGGGGCATTGTCAGATGGTACATTTCCCCAGAGAACCAGGCCTCCATTCCAAATTATACAGTCAACGAAATCTGAACTAGGCATCCCCTCCAAAAATGCAATTTGTCCAAGACTTCGTGGCGCAACGGTAGCGCGTCTGACTCCAGATCAGAAGGTTGCGTGTTCAAATCACGTCGTGGTCAGTGTTTTTATGTGTGTAATCTCTGCTTTCTTTACTCAATGAATCGGCACTAGTACCAATGTGGCTTTACAGTACTAATCTCACACGAAAACAAACAAACCAATGCTGCTTTACATGACAATTGTCTCTCACAAAAGCCTGGCACACAGCAAATTCCTAAATCAGATGATGCTGTGTGATTGATAGACTTAAATCAGTCTTCGAACAGGGAGTTTAACTTCTTATGGCTTGGGGGCAGTATTTCAACGTCTGGATGAGAAGCGTGCCCCAAGTAAACGGCCTGTTACTCAGGCCCGGAAGCTAGGATATGCATGTAATGGGCAGATTTGGATAGAACACACTCTAAAGTTTCCAAAACTGTTAAAATTATGTCTGTGAGTATAACAGAACTGATATGGCAGGCGAAAACCTGAGGAAAATCCATCCAGGAAGTGGGATTTTTTTGATGTGGGTAGTTTTCAATTGAATGTGACTGCAACCAGATGAAGATCTTCAAAGGTAAGTGCTGACGAGGGGGCATTGTCAGATGGTACATTTCCCCAGAGAACCAGGCCTCCATTCCAAATTATACAGTCAACGAAATCTGAACTAGGCATCCCCTCCAAAGATGCAATTTGTCCAAGACTTCGTGGCGCAACGGTAGCGCGTCTGACTCCAGATCAGAAGGTTGCGTGTTCAAATCACGTCGTGGTCAGTGTTTTTATGTGTGTAATCTCTGCTTTCTTTACTCAATGAATCGGCACTAGTACCAATGTGGCTTTACAGTACTAATCTCGCACGAAAACAAACAAACCAATGCTGCTTTACATGACAATTGTCTCTCACAAAAGCCTGGCACACGGCAAATTCCTAAATCAGATGATGCTGTGTGATTGATAGACTTAAATCAGTCTTCGAACAGGGAGTTTAACTTCTTATGGCTTGGGGGCAGTATTTCAACGTCTGGATGAGAAGCGTGCCCCAAGTAAACGGCCTGTTACTCAGGCCCGGAAGCTAGGATATGCATGTAATGGGCAGATTTGGATAGAACACACTCTAAAGTTTCCAAAACGGTTAAAATTATGTCTGTGAGTATAACAGAACTGATATGGCAGGCGAAAACCTGAGGAAAATCCATCCAGGAAGTGGGATTTTTTTGATGTGGGTAGTTTTCAATTGAATGTGACTGCAACCAGATGAAGATCTTCAAAGGTAAGTGCTGACGAGGGGGCATTGTCAGATGGTACATTTCCCCAGAGAACCAGGCCTCCATTCCAAATTATACAGTCAACGAAATCTGAACTAGGCATCCCCTCCAAAAATGCAATTTGTCCAAGACTTCGTGGCGCAACGGTAGCGCGTCTGACTCCAGATCAGAAGGTTGCGTGTTCAAATCACGTCGTGGTCAGTGTTTTTATGTGTGTAATCTCTGCTTTCTTTACTCAATGAATCGGCACTAGTACCAATGTGGCTTTACAGTACTAATCTCACACGAAAACAAACAAACCAATGCTGCTTTACATGACAATTGTCTCTCACAAAAGCCTGGCACACAGCAAATTCCTAAATCAGATGATGCTGTGTGATTGATAGACTTAAATCAGTCTTCGAACAGGGAGTTTAACTTCTTATGGCTTGGGGGCAGTATTTCAACGTCTGGATGAGAAGCGTGCCCCAAGTAAACGGCCTGTTACTCAGGCCCGGAAGCTAGGATATGCATGTAATGGGCAGATTTGGATAGAACACACTCTAAAGTTTCCAAAACTGTTAAAATTATGTCTGTGAGTATAACAGAACTGATATGGCAGGCGAAAACCTGAGGAAAATCCATCCAGGAAGTGGGATTTTTTTGATGTGGGTAGTTTTCAATTGAATGTGACTGCAACCAGATGAAGATCTTCAAAGGTAAGTGCTGACGAGGGGGCATTGTCAGATGGTACATTTCCCCAGAGAACCAGGCCTCCATTCCAAATTATACAGTCAACGAAATCTGAACTAGGCATCCCCTCCAAAGATGCAATTTGTCCAAGACTTCGTGGCGCAACGGTAGCGCGTCTGACTCCAGATCAGAAGGTTGCGTGTTCAAATCACGTCGTGGTCAGTGTTTTTATGTGTGTAATCTCTGCTTTCTTTACTCAATGAATCGGCACTAGTACCAATGTGGCTTTACAGTACTAATCTCACACGAAAACAAACAAACCAATGCTGCTTTACATGACAATTGTCTCTCACAAAAGCCTGGCACACGGCAAATTCCTAAATCAGATGATGCTGTGTGATTGATAGACTTAAATCAGTCTTCGAACAGGGAGTTTAACTTCTTATGGCTTGGGGGCAGTATTTCAACGTCTGGATGAGAAGCGTGCCCCAAGTAAACGGCCTGTTACTCAGGCCCGGAAGCTAGGATATGCATGTAATGGGCAGATTTGGATAGAACACACTCTAAAGTTTCCAAAACTGTTAAAATTATGTCTGTGAGTATAACAGAACTGATATGGCAGGCGAAAACCTGAGGAAAATCCATCCAGGAAGTGGGATTTTTTTGATGTGGGTAGTTTTCAATTGAATGTGACTGCAACCAGATGAAGATCTTCAAAGGTAAGTGCTGACGAGGGGGCATTGTCAGATGGTACATTTCCCCAGAGAACCAGGCCTCCATTCCAAATTATACAGTCAACGAAATCTGAACTAGGCATCCCCTCCAAAAATGCAATTTGTCCAAGACTTCGTGGCGCAACGGTAGCGCGTCTGACTCCAGATCAGAAGGTTGCGTGTTCAAATCACGTCGTGGTCAGTGTTTTTATGTGTGTAATCTCTGCTTTCTTTACTCAATGAATCGGCACTAGTACCAATGTGGCTTTACAGTACTAATCTCACACGAAAACAAACAAACCAATGCTGCTTTACATGACAATTGTCTCTCACAAAAGCCTGGCACACGGCAAATTCCTAAATCAGATGATGCTGTGTGATTGATAGACTTAAATCAGTCTTCGAACAGGGAGTTTAACTTCTTATGGCTTGGGGGCAGTATTTCAACGTCTGGATGAGAAGCGTGCCCCAAGTAAACGGCCTGTTACTCAGGCCCGGAAGCTAGGATATGCATGTAATGGGCAGATTTGGATAGAACACACTCTAAAGTTTCCAAAACTGTTAAAATTATGTCTGTGAGTATAACAGAACTGATATGGCAGGCGAAAACCTGAGGAAAATCCATCCAGGAAGTGGGATTTTTTTGATGTGGGTAGTTTTCAATTGAATGTGACTGCAACCAGATGAAGATCTTCAAAGGTAAGTGCTGACGAGGGGGCATTGTCAGATGGTACATTTCCCCAGAGAACCAGGCCTCCATTCCAAATTATACAGTCAACGAAATCTGAACTAGGCATCCCCTCCAAAGATGCAATTTGTCCAAGACTTCGTGGCGCAACGGTAGCGCGTCTGACTCCAGATCAGAAGGTTGCGTGTTCAAATCACGTCGTGGTCAGTGTTTTTATGTGTGTAATCTCTGCTTTCTTTACTCAATGAATCGG
The DNA here is from genome assembly GCF_045679555.1 of Salvelinus alpinus. Lineage (NCBI taxonomy): Eukaryota > Metazoa > Chordata > Actinopteri > Salmoniformes > Salmonidae > Salvelinus > Salvelinus alpinus. The sequence goes on along the minus strand of NC_092115.1, from coordinate 10,254,716 downwards.
CACTAGTACCAATGTGGCTTTACAGTACTAATCTCGCACGAAAACAAACAAACCAATGCTGCTTTACATGACAATTGTCTCTCACAAAAGCCTGGCACACGGCAAATTCCTAAATCAGATGATGCTGTGTGATTGATAGACTTAAATCAGTCTTCGAACAGGGAGTTTAACTTCTTATGGCTTGGGGGCAGTATTTCAACGTCTGGATGAGAAGCGTGCCCCAAGTAAACGGCCTGTTACTCAGGCCCGGAAGCTAGGATATGCATGTAATGGGCAGATTTGGATAGAACACACTCTAAAGTTTCCAAAACGGTTAAAATTATGTCTGTGAGTATAACAGAACTGATATGGCAGGCGAAAACCTGAGGAAAATCCATCCAGGAAGTGGGATTTTTTTGATGTGGGTAGTTTTCAATTGAATGTGACTGCAACCAGATGAAGATCTTCAAAGGTAAGTGCTGACGAGGGGGCATTGTCAGATGGTACATTTCCCCAGAGAACCAGGCCTCCATTCCAAATTATACAGTCAACGAAATCTGAACTAGGCATCCCCTCCAAAGATGCAATTTGTCCAAGACTTCGTGGCGCAACGGTAGCGCGTCTGACTCCAGATCAGAAGGTTGCGTGTTCAAATCACGTCGTGGTCAGTGTTTTTATGTGTGTAATCTCTGCTTTCTTTACTCAATGAATCGGCACTAGTACCAATGTGGCTTTACAGTACTAATCTCACACGAAAACAAACAAACCAATGCTGCTTTACATGACAATTGTCTCTCACAAAAGCCTGGCACACAGCAAATTCCTAAATCAGATGATGCTGTGTGATTGATAGACTTAAATCAGTCTTCGAACAGGGAGTTTAACTTCTTATGGCTTGGGGGCAGTATTTCAACGTCTGGATGAGAAGCGTGCCCCAAGTAAACGGCCTGTTACTCAGGCCCGGAAGCTAGGATATGCATGTAATGGGCAGATTTGGATAGAACACACTCTAAAGTTTCCAAAACTGTTAAAATTATGTCTGTGAGTATAACAGAACTGATATGGCAGGCGAAAACCTGAGGAAAATCCATCCAGGAAGTGGGATTTTTTTGATGTGGGTAGTTTTCAATTGAATGTGACTGCAACCAGATGAAGATCTTCAAAGGTAAGTGCTGACGAGGGGGCATTGTCAGATGGTACATTTCCCCAGAGAACCAGGCCTCCATTCCAAATTATACAGTCAACGAAATCTGAACTAGGCATCCCCTCCAAAGATGCAATTTGTCCAAGACTTCGTGGCGCAACGGTAGCGCGTCTGACTCCAGATCAGAAGGTTGCGTGTTCAAATCACGTCGTGGTCAGTGTTTTTATGTGTGTAATCTCTGCTTTCTTTACTCAATGAATCGGCACTAGTACCAATGTGGCTTTACAGTACTAATCTCGCACGAAAACAAACAAACCAATGCTGCTTTACATGACAATTGTCTCTCACAAAAGCCTGGCACACGGCAAATTCCTAAATCAGATGATGCTGTGTGATTGATAGACTTAAATCAGTCTTCGAACAGGGAGTTTAACTTCTTATGGCTTGGGGGCAGTATTTCAACGTCTGGATGAGAAGCGTGCCCCAAGTAAACGGCCTGTTACTCAGGCCCGGAAGCTAGGATATGCATGTAATGGGCAGATTTGGATAGAACACACTCTAAAGTTTCCAAAACGGTTAAAATTATGTCTGTGAGTATAACAGAACTGATATGGCAGGCGAAAACCTGAGGAAAATCCATCCAGGAAGTGGGATTTTTTTGATGTGGGTAGTTTTCAATTGAATGTGACTGCAACCAGATGAAGATCTTCAAAGGTAAGTGCTGACGAGGGGGCATTGTCAGATGGTACATTTCCCCAGAGAACCAGGCCTCCATTCCAAATTATACAGTCAACGAAATCTGAACTAGGCATCCCCTCCAAAAATGCAATTTGTCCAAGACTTCGTGGCGCAACGGTAGCGCGTCTGACTCCAGATCAGAAGGTTGCGTGTTCAAATCACGTCGTGGTCAGTGTTTTTATGTGTGTAATCTCTGCTTTCTTTACTCAATGAATCGGCACTAGTACCAATGTGGCTTTACAGTACTAATCTCACACGAAAACAAACAAACCAATGCTGCTTTACATGACAATTGTCTCTCACAAAAGCCTGGCACACAGCAAATTCCTAAATCAGATGATGCTGTGTGATTGATAGACTTAAATCAGTCTTCGAACAGGGAGTTTAACTTCTTATGGCTTGGGGGCAGTATTTCAACGTCTGGATGAGAAGCGTGCCCCAAGTAAACGGCCTGTTACTCAGGCCCGGAAGCTAGGATATGCATGTAATGGGCAGATTTGGATAGAACACACTCTAAAGTTTCCAAAACTGTTAAAATTATGTCTGTGAGTATAACAGAACTGATATGGCAGGCGAAAACCTGAGGAAAATCCATCCAGGAAGTGGGATTTTTTTGATGTGGGTAGTTTTCAATTGAATGTGACTGCAACCAGATGAAGATCTTCAAAGGTAAGTGCTGACGAGGGGGCATTGTCAGATGGTACATTTCCCCAGAGAACCAGGCCTCCATTCCAAATTATACAGTCAACGAAATCTGAACTAGGCATCCCCTCCAAAGATGCAATTTGTCCAAGACTTCGTGGCGCAACGGTAGCGCGTCTGACTCCAGATCAGAAGGTTGCGTGTTCAAATCACGTCGTGGTCAGTGTTTTTATGTGTGTAATCTCTGCTTTCTTTACTCAATGAATCGGCACTAGTACCAATGTGGCTTTACAGTACTAATCTCACACGAAAACAAACAAACCAATGCTGCTTTACATGACAATTGTCTCTCACAAAAGCCTGGCACACGGCAAATTCCTAAATCAGATGATGCTGTGTGATTGATAGACTTAAATCAGTCTTCGAACAGGGAGTTTAACTTCTTATGGCTTGGGGGCAGTATTTCAACGTCTGGATGAGAAGCGTGCCCCAAGTAAACGGCCTGTTACTCAGGCCCGGAAGCTAGGATATGCATGTAATGGGCAGATTTGGATAGAACACACTCTAAAGTTTCCAAAACGGTTAAAATTATGTCTGTGAGTATAACAGAACTGATATGGCAGGCGAAAACCTGAGGAAAATCCATCCAGGAAGTGGGATTTTTTTGATGTGGGTAGTTTTCAATTGAATGTGACTGCAACCAGATGAAGATCTTCAAAGGTAAGTGCTGACGAGGGGGCATTGTCAGATGGTACATTTCCCCAGAGAACCAGGCCTCCATTCCAAATTATACAGTCAACGAAATCTGAACTAGGCATCCCCTCCAAAAATGCAATTTGTCCAAGACTTCGTGGCGCAACGGTAGCGCGTCTGACTCCAGATCAGAAGGTTGCGTGTTCAAATCACGTCGTGGTCAGTGTTTTTATGTGTGTAATCTCTGCTTTCTTTACTCAATGAATCGGCACTAGTACCAATGTGGCTTTACAGTACTAATCTCACACGAAAACAAACAAACCAATGCTGCTTTACATGACAATTGTCTCTCACAAAAGCCTGGCACACAGCAAATTCCTAAATCAGATGATGCTGTGTGATTGATAGACTTAAATCAGTCTTCGAACAGGGAGTTTAACTTCTTATGGCTTGGGGGCAGTATTTCAACGTCTGGATGAGAAGCGTGCCCCAAGTAAACGGCCTGTTACTCAGGCCCGGAAGCTAGGATATGCATGTAATGGGCAGATTTGGATAGAACACACTCTAAAGTTTCCAAAACTGTTAAAATTATGTCTGTGAGTATAACAGAACTGATATGGCAGGCGAAAACCTGAGGAAAATCCATCCAGGAAGTGGGATTTTTTTGATGTGGGTAGTTTTCAATTGAATGTGACTGCAACCAGATGAAGATCTTCAAAGGTAAGTGCTGACGAGGGGGCATTGTCAGATGGTACATTTCCCCAGAGAACCAGGCCTCCATTCCAAATTATACAGTCAACGAAATCTGAACTAGGCATCCCCTCCAAAGATGCAATTTGTCCAAGACTTCGTGGCGCAACGGTAGCGCGTCTGACTCCAGATCAGAAGGTTGCGTGTTCAAATCACGTCGTGGTCAGTGTTTTTATGTGTGTAATCTCTGCTTTCTTTACTCAATGAATCGGCACTAGTACCAATGTGGCTTTACAGTACTAATCTCACACGAAAACAAACAAACCAATGCTGCTTTACATGACAATTGTCTCTCACAAAAGCCTGGCACACGGCAAATTCCTAAATCAGATGATGCTGTGTGATTGATAGACTTAAATCAGTCTTCGAACAGGGAGTTTAACTTCTTATGGCTTGGGGGCAGTATTTCAACGTCTGGATGAGAAGCGTGCCCCAAGTAAACGGCCTGTTACTCAGGCCCGGAAGCTAGGATATGCATGTAATGGGCAGATTTGGATAGAACACACTCTAAAGTTTCCAAAACTGTTAAAATTATGTCTGTGAGTATAACAGAACTGATATGGCAGGCGAAAACCTGAGGAAAATCCATCCAGGAAGTGGGATTTTTTTGATGTGGGTAGTTTTCAATTGAATGTGACTGCAACCAGATGAAGATCTTCAAAGGTAAGTGCTGACGAGGGGGCATTGTCAGATGGTACATTTCCCCAGAGAACCAGGCCTCCATTCCAAATTATACAGTCAACGAAATCTGAACTAGGCATCCCCTCCAAAGATGCAATTTGTCCAAGACTTCGTGGCGCAACGGTAGCGCGTCTGACTCCAGATCAGAAGGTTGCGTGTTCAAATCACGTCGTGGTCAGTGTTTTTATGTGTGTAATCTCTGCTTTCTTTACTCAATGAATCGGCACTAGTACCAATGTGGCTTTACAGTACTAATCTCACACGAAAACAAACAAACCAATGCTGCTTTACATGACAATTGTCTCTCACAAAAGCCTGGCACACGGCAAATTCCTAAATCAGATGATGCTGTGTGATTGATAGACTTAAATCAGTCTTCGAACAGGGAGTTTAACTTCTTATGGCTTGGGGGCAGTATTTCAACGTCTGGATGAGAAGCGTGCCCCAAGTAAACGGCCTGTTACTCAGGCCCGGAAGCTAGGATATGCATGTAATGGGCAGATTTGGATAGAACACACTCTAAAGTTTCCAAAACTGTTAAAATTATGTCTGTGAGTATAACAGAACTGATATGGCAGGCGAAAACCTGAGGAAAATCCATCCAGGAAGTGGGATTTTTTTGATGTGGGTAGTTTTCAATTGAATGTGACTGCAACCAGATGAAGATCTTCAAAGGTAAGTGCTGACGAGGGGGCATTGTCAGATGGTACATTTCCCCAGAGAACCAGGCCTCCATTCCAAATTATACAGTCAACGAAATCTGAACTAGGCATCCCCTCCAAAGATGCAATTTGTCCAAGACTTCGTGGCGCAACGGTAGCGCGTCTGACTCCAGATCAGAAGGTTGCGTGTTCAAATCACGTCGTGGTCAGTGTTTTTATGTGTGTAATCTCTGCTTTCTTTACTCAATGAATCGGCACTAGTACCAATGTGGCTTTACAGTACTAATCTCGCACGAAAACAAACAAACCAATGCTGCTTTACATGACAATTGTCTCTCACAAAAGCCTGGCACACGGCAAATTCCTAAATCAGATGATGCTGTGTGATTGATAGACTTAAATCAGTCTTCGAACAGGGAGTTTAACTTCTTATGGCTTGGGGGCAGTATTTCAACGTCTGGATGAGAAGCGTGCCCCAAGTAAACGGCCTGTTACTCAGGCCCGGAAGCTAGGATATGCATGTAATGGGCAGATTTGGATAGAACACACTCTAAAGTTTCCAAAACTGTTAAAATTATGTCTGTGAGTATAACAGAACTGATATGGCAGGCGAAAACCTGAGGAAAATCCATCCAGGAAGTGGGATTTTTTTGATGTGGGTAGTTTTCAATTGAATGTGACTGCAACCAGATGAAGATCTTCAAAGGTAAGTGCTGACGAGGGGGCATTGTCAGATGGTACATTTCCCCAGAGAACCAGGCCTCCATTCCAAATTATACAGTCAACGAAATCTGAACTAGGCATCCCCTCCAAAGATGCAATTTGTCCAAGACTTCGTGGCGCAACGGTAGCGCGTCTGACTCCAGATCAGAAGGTTGCGTGTTCAAATCACGTCGTGGTCAGTGTTTTTATGTGTGTAATCTCTGCTTTCTTTACTCAATGAATCGGCACTAGTACCAATGTGGCTTTACAGTACTAATCTCGCACGAAAACAAACAAACCAATGCTGCTTTACATGACAATTGTCTCTCACAAAAGCCTGGCACACGGCAAATTCCTAAATCAGATGATGCTGTGTGATTGATAGACTTAAATCAGTCTTCGAACAGGGAGTTTAACTTCTTATGGCTTGGGGGCAGTATTTCAACGTCTGGATGAGAAGCGTGCCCCAAGTAAACGGCCTGTTACTCAGGCCCGGAAGCTAGGATATGCATGTAATGGGCAGATTTGGATAGAACACACTCTAAAGTTTCCAAAACGGTTAAAATTATGTCTGTGAGTATAACAGAACTGATATGGCAGGCGAAAACCTGAGGAAAATCCATCCAGGAAGTGGGATTTTTTTGATGTGGGTAGTTTTCAATTGAATGTGACTGCAACCAGATGAAGATCTTCAAAGGTAAGTGCTGACGAGGGGGCATTGTCAGATGGTACATTTCCCCAGAGAACCAGGCCTCCATTCCAAATTATACAGTCAACGAAATCTGAACTAGGCATCCCCTCCAAAAATGCAATTTGTCCAAGACTTCGTGGCGCAACGGTAGCGCGTCTGACTCCAGATCAGAAGGTTGCGTGTTCAAATCACGTCGTGGTCAGTGTTTTTATGTGTGTAATCTCTGCTTTCTTTACTCAATGAATCGGCACTAGTACCAATGTGGCTTTACAGTACTAATCTCACACGAAAACAAACAAACCAATGCTGCTTTACATGACAATTGTCTCTCACAAAAGCCTGGCACACAGCAAATTCCTAAATCAGATGATGCTGTGTGATTGATAGACTTAAATCAGTCTTCGAACAGGGAGTTTAACTTCTTATGGCTTGGGGGCAGTATTTCAACGTCTGGATGAGAAGCGTGCCCCAAGTAAACGGCCTGTTACTCAGGCCCGGAAGCTAGGATATGCATGTAATGGGCAGATTTGGATAGAACACACTCTAAAGTTTCCAAAACTGTTAAAATTATGTCTGTGAGTATAACAGAACTGATATGGCAGGCGAAAACCTGAGGAAAATCCATCCAGGAAGTGGGATTTTTTTGATGTGGGTAGTTTTCAATTGAATGTGACTGCAACCAGATGAAGATCTTCAAAGGTAAGTGCTGACGAGGGGGCATTGTCAGATGGTACATTTCCCCAGAGAACCAGGCCTCCATTCCAAATTATACAGTCAACGAAATCTGAACTAGGCATCCCCTCCAAAGATGCAATTTGTCCAAGACTTCGTGGCGCAACGGTAGCGCGTCTGACTCCAGATCAGAAGGTTGCGTGTTCAAATCACGTCGTGGTCAGTGTTTTTATGTGTGTAATCTCTGCTTTCTTTACTCAATGAATCGGCACTAGTACCAATGTGGCTTTACAGTACTAATCTCGCACGAAAACAAACAAACCAATGCTGCTTTACATGACAATTGTCTCTCACAAAAGCCTGGCACACGGCAAATTCCTAAATCAGATGATGCTGTGTGATTGATAGACTTAAATCAGTCTTCGAACAGGGAGTTTAACTTCTTATGGCTTGGGGGCAGTATTTCAACGTCTGGATGAGAAGCGTGCCCCAAGTAAACGGCCTGTTACTCAGGCCCGGAAGCTAGGATATGCATGTAATGGGCAGATTTGGATAGAACACACTCTAAAGTTTCCAAAACGGTTAAAATTATGTCTGTGAGTATAACAGAACTGATATGGCAGGCGAAAACCTGAGGAAAATCCATCCAGGAAGTGGGATTTTTTTGATGTGGGTAGTTTTCAATTGAATGTGACTGCAACCAGATGAAGATCTTCAAAGGTAAGTGCTGACGAGGGGGCATTGTCAGATGGTACATTTCCCCAGAGAACCAGGCCTCCATTCCAAATTATACAGTCAACGAAATCTGAACTAGGCATCCCCTCCAAAAATGCAATTTGTCCAAGACTTCGTGGCGCAACGGTAGCGCGTCTGACTCCAGATCAGAAGGTTGCGTGTTCAAATCACGTCGTGGTCAGTGTTTTTATGTGTGTAATCTCTGCTTTCTTTACTCAATGAATCGGCACTAGTACCAATGTGGCTTTACAGTACTAATCTCACACGAAAACAAACAAACCAATGCTGCTTTACATGACAATTGTCTCTCACAAAAGCCTGGCACACAGCAAATTCCTAAATCAGATGATGCTGTGTGATTGATAGACTTAAATCAGTCTTCGAACAGGGAGTTTAACTTCTTATGGCTTGGGGGCAGTATTTCAACGTCTGGATGAGAAGCATGCCCCAAGTAAACGGCCTGTTACTCAGGCCCGGAAGCTAGGATATGCATGTAATGGGCAGATTTGGATAGAACACACTCTAAAGTTTCCAAAACTGTTAAAATTATGTCTGTGAGTATAACAGAACTGATATGGCAGGCGAAAACCTGAGGAAAATCCATCCAGGAAGTGGGATTTTTTTGATGTGGGTAGTTTTCAATTGAATGTGACTGCAACCAGATGAAGATCTTCAAAGGTAAGTGCTGACGAGGGGGCATTGTCAGATGGTACATTTCCCCAGAGAACCAGGCCTCCATTCCAAATTATACAGTCAACGAAATCTGAACTAGGCATCCCCTCCAAAGATGCAATTTGTCCAAGACTTCGTGGCGCAACGGTAGCGCGTCTGACTCCAGATCAGAAGGTTGCGTGTTCAAATCACGTCGTGGTCAGTGTTTTTATGTGTGTAATCTCTGCTTTCTTTACTCAATGAATCGGCACTAGTACCAATGTGGCTTTACAGTACTAATCTCGCACGAAAACAAACAAACCAATGCTGCTTTACATGACAATTGTCTCTCACAAAAGCCTGGCACACGGCAAATTCCTAAATCAGATGATGCTGTGTGATTGATAGACTTAAATCAGTCTTCGAACAGGGAGTTTAACTTCTTATGGCTTGGGGGCAGTATTTCAACGTCTGGATGAGAAGCGTGCCCCAAGTAAACGGCCTGTTACTCAGGCCCGGAAGCTAGGATATGCATGTAATGGGCAGATTTGGATAGAACACACTCTAAAGTTTCCAAAACTGTTAAAATTATGTCTGTGAGTATAACAGAACTGATATGGCAGGCGAAAACCTGAGGAAAATCCATCCAGGAAGTGGGATTTTTTTGATGTGGGTAGTTTTCAATTGAATGTGACTGCAACCAGATGAAGATCTTCAAAGGTAAGTGCTGACGAGGGGGCATTGTCAGATGGTACATTTCCCCAGAGAACCAGGCCTCCATTCCAAATTATACAGTCAACGAAATCTGAACTAGGCATCCCCTCCAAAGATGCAATTTGTCCAAGACTTCGTGGCGCAACGGTAGCGCGTCTGACTCCAGATCAGAAGGTTGCGTGTTCAAATCACGTCGTGGTCAGTGTTTTTATGTGTGTAATCTCTGCTTTCTTTACTCAATGAATCGGCACTAGTACCAATGTGGCTTTACAGTACTAATCTCACACGAAAACAAACAAACCAATGCTGCTTTACATGACAATTGTCTCTCACAAAAGCCTGGCACACGGCAAATTCCTAAATCAGATGATGCTGTGTGATTGATAGACTTAAATCAGTCTTCGAACAGGGAGTTTAACTTCTTATGGCTTGGGGGCAGTATTTCAACGTCTGGATGAGAAGCGTGCCCCAAGTAAACGGCCTGTTACTCAGGCCCGGAAGCTAGGATATGCATGTAATGGGCAGATTTGGATAGAACACACTCTAAAGTTTCCAAAACTGTTAAAATTATGTCTGTGAGTATAACAGAACTGATATGGCAGGCGAAAACCTGAGGAAAATCCATCCAGGAAGTGGGATTTTTTTGATGTGGGTAGTTTTCAATTGAATGTGACTGCAACCAGATGAAGATCTTCAAAGGTAAGTGCTGACGAGGGGGCATTGTCAGATGGTACATTTCCCCAGAGAACCAGGCCTCCATTCCAAATTATACAGTCAACGAAATCTGAACTAGGCATCCCCTCCAAAGATGCAATTTGTCCAAGACTTCGTGGCGCAACGGTAGCGCGTCTGACTCCAGATCAGAAGGTTGCGTGTTCAAATCACGTCGTGGTCAGTGTTTTTATGTGTGTAATCTCTGCTTTCTTTACTCAATGAATCGGCACTAGTACCAATGTGGCTTTACAGTACTAATCTCGCACGAAAACAAACAAACCAATGCTGCTTTACATGACAATTGTCTCTCACAAAAGCCTGGCACACGGCAAATTCCTAAATCAGATGATGCTGTGTGATTGATAGACTTAAATCAGTCTTCGAACAGGGAGTTTAACTTCTTATGGCTTGGGGGCAGTATTTCAACGTCTGGATGAGAAGCGTGCCCCAAGTAAACGGCCTGTTACTCAGGCCCGGAAGCTAGGATATGCATGTAATGGGCAGATTTGGATAGAACACACTCTAAAGTTTCCAAAACGGTTAAAATTATGTCTGTGAGTATAACAGAACTGATATGGCAGGCGAAAACCTGAGGAAAATCCATCCAGGAAGTGGGATTTTTTTGATGTGGGTAGTTTTCAATTGAATGTGACTGCAACCAGATGAAGATCTTCAAAGGTAAGTGCTGACGAGGGGGCATTGTCAGATGGTACATTTCCCCAGAGAACCAGGCCTCCATTCCAAATTATACAGTCAACGAAATCTGAACTAGGCATCCCCTCCAAAAATGCAATTTGTCCAAGACTTCGTGGCGCAACGGTAGCGCGTCTGACTCCAGATCAGAAGGTTGCGTGTTCAAATCACGTCGTGGTCAGTGTTTTTATGTGTGTAATCTCTGCTTTCTTTACTCAATGAATCAGCACTAGTACCAATGTGGCTTTACAGTACTAATCTCACACGAAAACAAACAAACCAATGCTGCTTTACATGACAATTGTCTCTCACAAAAGCCTGGCACACGGCAAATTCCTAAATCAGATGATGCTGTGTGATTGATAGACTTAAATCAGTCTTCGAACAGGGAGTTTAACTTCTTATGGCTTGGGGGCAGTATTTCAACGTCTGGATGAGAAGCGTGCCCCAAGTAAACGGCCTGTTACTCAGGCCCGGAAGCTAGGATATGCATGTAATGGGCAGATTTGGATAGAACACACTCTAAAGTTTCCAAAACGGTTAAAATTATGTCTGTGAGTATAACAGAACTGATATGGCAGGCGAAAACCTGAGGAAAATCCATCCAGGAAGTGGGATTTTTTTGATGTGGGTAGTTTTCAATTGAATGTGACTGCAACCAGATGAAGATCTTCAAAGGTAAGTGCTGACGAGGGGGCATTGTCAGATGGTACATTTCCCCAGAGAACCAGGCCTCCATTCCAAATTATACAGTCAACGAAATCTGAACTAGGCATCCCCTCCAAAGATGCAATTTGTCCAAGACTTCGTGGCGCAACGGTAGCGCGTCTGACTCCAGATCAGAAGGTTGCGTGTTCAAATCACGTCGTGGTCAGTGTTTTTATGTGTGTAATCTCTGCTTTCTTTACTCAATGAATCGGCACTAGTACCAATGTGGCTTTACAGTACTAATCTCACACGAAAACAAACAAACCAATGCTGCTTTACATGACAATTGTCTCTCACAAAAGCCTGGCACACAGCAAATTCCTAAATCAGATGATGCTGTGTGATTGATAGACTTAAATCAGTCTTCGAACAGGGAGTTTAACTTCTTATGGCTTGGGGGCAGTATTTCAACGTCTGGATGAGAAGCGTGCCCCAAGTAAACGGCCTGTTACTCAGGCCCGGAAGCTAGGATATGCATGTAATGGGCAGATTTGGATAGAACACACTCTAAAGTTTCCAAAACTGTTAAAATTATGTCTGTGAGTATAACAGAACTGATATGGCAGGCGAAAACCTGAGGAAAATCCATCCAGGAAGTGGGATTTTTTTGATGTGGGTAGTTTTCAATTGAATGTGACTGCAACCAGATGAAGATCTTCAAAGGTAAGTGCTGACGAGGGGGCATTGTCAGATGGTACATTTCCCCAGAGAACCAGGCCTCCATTCCAAATTATACAGTCAACGAAATCTGAACTAGGCATCCCCTCCAAATGTGCAATTTGTCCAAGACTTCGTGGCGTAATGGTAGCGCGTCTGACTCCAGATCAGAAGGTTGCGTGTTCAAATCACGTCGTGGTCAGTGTTTTTATGTGTGTAATCTCTGCTTTCTTTACTCAATGAATCAGCACTAGTACCAATGTGGCTTTACAGTACTAATCTCACACGAAAACAAACAAACCAATGCTGCTTTACATGACAATTGTCTCTCACAAAAGCCTGGCACACGGCAAATTCCTAAATCAGATGATGCTGTGTGATTGATAGACTTAAATCAGTCTTCGAACAGGGAGTTTAACTTCTTATGGCTTGGGGGCAGTATTTCAACGTCTGGATGAGAAGCGTGCCCCAAGTAAACGGCCTGTTACTCAGGCCCGGAAGCTAGGATATGCATGTAATGGGCAGATTTGGATAGAACACACTCTAAAGTTTCCAAAACGGTTAAAATTATGTCTGTGAGTATAACAGAACTGATATGGCAGGCGAAAACCTGAGGAAAATCCATCCAGGAAGTGGGATTTTTTTGATGTGGGTAGTTTTCAATTGAATGTGACTGCAACCAGATGAAGATCTTCAAAGGTAAGTGCTGACGAGGGGGCATTGTCAGATGGTACATTTCCCCAGAGAACCAGGCCTCCATTCCAAATTATACAGTCAACGAAATCTGAACTAGGCATCCCCTCCAAAAATGCAATTTGTCCAAGACTTCGTGGCGCAACGGTAGCGCGTCTGACTCCAGATCAGAAGGTTGCGTGTTCAAATCACGTCGTGGTCAGTGTTTTTATGTGTGTAATCTCTGCTTTCTTTACTCAATGAATCGGCACTAGTACCAATGTGGCTTTACAGTACTAATCTCACACGAAAACAAACAAACCAATGCTGCTTTACATGACAATTGTCTCTCACAAAAGCCTGGCACACAGCAAATTCCTAAATCAGATGATGCTGTGTGATTGATAGACTTAAATCAGTCTTCGAACAGGGAGTTTAACTTCTTATGGCTTGGGGGCAGTATTTCAACGTCTGGATGAGAAGCGTGCCCCAAGTAAACGGCCTGTTACTCAGGCCCGGAAGCTAGGATATGCATGTAATGGGCAGATTTGGATAGAACACACTCTAAAGTTTCCAAAACTGTTAAAATTATGTCTGTGAGTATAACAGAACTGATATGGCAGGCGAAAACCTGAGGAAAATCCATCCAGGAAGTGGGATTTTTTTGATGTGGGTAGTTTTCAATTGAATGTGACTGCAACCAGATGAAGATCTTCAAAGGTAAGTGCTGACGAGGGGGCATTGTCAGATGGTACATTTCCCCAGAGAACCAGGCCTCCATTCCAAATTATACAGTCAACGAAATCTGAACTAGGCATCCCCTCCAAAGATGCAATTTGTCCAAGACTTCGTGGCGCAACGGTAGCGCGTCTGACTCCAGATCAGAAGGTTGCGTGTTCAAATCACGTCGTGGTCAGTGTTTTTATGTGTGTAATCTCTGCTTTCTTTACTCAATGAATCGGCACTAGTACCAATGTGGCTTTACAGTACTAATCTCGCACGAAAACAAACAAACCAATGCTGCTTTACATGACAATTGTCTCTCACAAAAGCCTGGCACACGGCAAATTCCTAAATCAGATGATGCTGTGTGATTGATAGACTTAAATCAGTCTTCGAACAGGGAGTTTAACTTCTTATGGCTTGGGGGCAGTATTTCAACGTCTGGATGAGAAGCGTGCCCCAAGTAAACGGCCTGTTACTCAGGCCCGGAAGCTAGGATATGCATGTAATGGGCAGATTTGGATAGAACACACTCTAAAGTTTCCAAAACGGTTAAAATTATGTCTGTGAGTATAACAGAACTGATATGGCAGGCGAAAACCTGAGGAAAATCCATCCAGGAAGTGGGATTTTTTTGATGTGGGTAGTTTTCAATTGAATGTGACTGCAACCAGATGAAGATCTTCAAAGGTAAGTGCTGACGAGGGGGCATTGTCAGATGGTACATTTCCCCAGAGAACCAGGCCTCCATTCCAAATTATACAGTCAACGAAATCTGAACTAGGCATCCCCTCCAAAAATGCAATTTGTCCAAGACTTCGTGGCGCAACGGTAGCGCGTCTGACTCCAGATCAGAAGGTTGCGTGTTCAAATCATGTCGTGGTCCGTGTTTTTATGTGTGTAATCTCTGCTTTCTTTACTCAATGAATCGGCACTAGTACCAATGTGGCTTTACAGTACTAATCTCACACGAAAACAAACAAACCAATGCTGCTTTACATGACAATTGTCTCTCACAAAAGCCTGGCACACAGCAAATTCCTAAATCAGATGATGCTGTGTGATTGATAGACTTAAATCAGTCTTCGAACAGGGAGTTTAACTTCTTATGGCTTGGGGGCAGTATTTCAACGTCTGGATGAGAAGCATGCCCCAAGTAAACGGCCTGTTACTCAGGCCCGGAAGCTAGGATATGCATGTAATGGGCAGATTTGGATAGAACACACTCTAAAGTTTCCAAAACTGTTAAAATTATGTCTGTGAGTATAACAGAACTGATATGGCAGGCGAAAACCTGAGGAAAATCCATCCAGGAAGTGGGATTTTTTTGATGTGGGTAGTTTTCAATTGAATGTGACTGCAACCAGATGAAGATCTTCAAAGGTAAGTGCTGACGAGGGGGCATTGTCAGATGGTACATTTCCCCAGAGAACCAGGCCTCCATTCCAAATTATACAGTCAACGAAATCTGAACTAGGCATCCCCTCCAAAGATGCAATTTGTCCAAGACTTCGTGGCGCAACGGTAGCGCGTCTGACTCCAGATCAGAAGGTTGCGTGTTCAAATCACGTCGTGGTCAGTGTTTTTATGTGTGTAATCTCTGCTTTCTTTACTCAATGAATCGGCACTAGTACCAATGTGGCTTTACAGTACTAATCTCGCACGAAAACAAACAAACCAATGCTGCTTTACATGACAATTGTCTCTCACAAAAGCCTGGCACACGGCAAATTCCTAAATCAGATGATGCTGTGTGATTGATAGACTTAAATCAGTCTTCGAACAGGGAGTTTAACTTCTTATGGCTTGGGGGCAGTATTTCAACGTCTGGATGAGAAGCGTGCCCCAAGTAAACGGCCTGTTACTCAGGCCCGGAAGCTAGGATATGCATGTAATGGGCAGATTTGGATAGAACACACTCTAAAGTTTCCAAAACGGTTAAAATTATGTCTGTGAGTATAACAGAACTGATATGGCAGGCGAAAACCTGAGGAAAATCCATCCAGGAAGTGGGATTTTTTTGATGTGGGTAGTTTTCAATTGAATGTGACTGCAACCAGATGAAGATCTTCAAAGGTAAGTGCTGACGAGGGGGCATTGTCAGATGGTACATTTCCCCAGAGAACCAGGCCTCCATTCCAAATTATACAGTCAACGAAATCTGAACTAGGCATCCCCTCCAAAGATGCAATTTGTCCAAGACTTCGTGGCGCAACGGTAGCGCGTCTGACTCCAGATCAGAAGGTTGCGTGTTCAAATCACGTCGTGGTCAGTGTTTTTATGTGTGTAATCTCTGCTTTCTTTACTCAATGAATCGGCACTAGTACCAATGTGGCTTTACAGTACTAATCTCACACGAAAACAAACAAACCAATGCTGCTTTACATGACAATTGTCTCTCACAAAAGCCTGGCACACAGCAAATTCCTAAATCAGATGATGCTGTGTGATTGATAGACTTAAATCAGTCTTCGAACAGGGAGTTTAACTTCTTATGGCTTGGGGGCAGTATTTCAACGTCTGGATGAGAAGCGTGCCCCAAGTAAACGGCCTGTTACTCAGGCCCGGAAGCTAGGATATGCATGTAATGGGCAGATTTGGATAGAACACACTCTAAAGTTTCCAAAACTGTTAAAATTATGTCTGTGAGTATAACAGAACTGATATGGCAGGCGAAAACCTGAGGAAAATCCATCCAGGAAGTGGGATTTTTTTGATGTGGGTAGTTTTCAATTGAATGTGACTGCAACCAGATGAAGATCTTCAAAGGTAAGTGCTGACGAGGGGGCATTGTCAGATGGTACATTTCCCCAGAGAACCAGGCCTCCATTCCAAATTATACAGTCAACGAAATCTGAACTAGGCATCCCCTCCAAAGATGCAATTTGTCCAAGACTTCGTGGCGCAACGGTAGCGCGTCTGACTCCAGATCAGAAGGTTGCGTGTTCAAATCACGTCGTGGTCAGTGTTTTTATGTGTGTAATCTCTGCTTTCTTTACTCAATGAATCGGCACTAGTACCAATGTGGCTTTACAGTACTAATCTCACACGAAAACAAACAAACCAATGCTGCTTTACATGACAATTGTCTCTCACAAAAGCCTGGCACACAGCAAATTCCTAAATCAGATGATGCTGTGTGATTGATAGACTTAAATCAGTCTTCGAACAGGGAGTTTAACTTCTTATGGCTTGGGGGCAGTATTTCAACGTCTGGATGAGAAGCGTGCCCCAAGTAAACGGCCTGTTACTCAGGCCCGGAAGCTAGGATATGCATGTAATGGGCAGATTTGGATAGAACACACTCTAAAGTTTCCAAAACTGTTAAAATTATGTCTGTGAGTATAACAGAACTGATATGGCAGGCGAAAACCTGAGGAAAATCCATCCAGGAAGTGGGATTTTTTTGATGTGGGTAGTTTTCAATTGAATGTGACTGCAACCAGATGAAGATCTTCAAAGGTAAGTGCTGACGAGGGGGCATTGTCAGATGGTACATTTCCCCAGAGAACCAGGCCTCCATTCCAAATTATACAGTCAACGAAATCTGAACTAGGCATCCCCTCCAAAGATGCAATTTGTCCAAGACTTCGTGGCGCAACGGTAGCGCGTCTGACTCCAGATCAGAAGGTTGCGTGTTCAAATCACGTCGTGGTCAGTGTTTTTATGTGTGTAATCTCTGCTTTCTTTACTCAATGAATCGGCACTAGTACCAATGTGGCTTTACAGTACTAATCTCACACGAAAACAAACAAACCAATGCTGCTTTACATGACAATTGTCTCTCACAAAAGCCTGGCACACGGCAAATTCCTAAATCAGATGATGCTGTGTGATTGATAGACTTAAATCAGTCTTCGAACAGGGAGTTTAACTTCTTATGGCTTGGGGGCAGTATTTCAACGTCTGGATGAGAAGCGTGCCCCAAGTAAACGGCCTGTTACTCAGGCCCGGAAGCTAGGATATGCATGTAATGGGCAGATTTGGATAGAACACACTCTAAAGTTTCCAAAACTGTTAAAATTATGTCTGTGAGTATAACAGAACTGATATGGCAGGCGAAAACCTGAGGAAAATCCATCCAGGAAGTGGGATTTTTTTGATGTGGGTAGTTTTCAATTGAATGTGACTGCAACCAGATGAAGATCTTCAAAGGTAAGTGCTGACGAGGGGGCATTGTCAGATGGTACATTTCCCCAGAGAACCAGGCCTCCATTCCAAATTATACAGTCAACGAAATCTGAACTAGGCATCCCCTCCAAAGATGCAATTTGTCCAAGACTTCGTGGCGCAACGGTAGCGCGTCTGACTCCAGATCAGAAGGTTGCGTGTTCAAATCACGTCGTGGTCAGTGTTTTTATGTGTGTAATCTCTGCTTTCTTTACTCAATGAATCGGCACTAGTACCAATGTGGCTTTACAGTACTAATCTCACACGAAAACAAACAAACCAATGCTGCTTTACATGACAATTGTCTCTCACAAAAGCCTGGCACACAGCAAATTCCTAAATCAGATGATGCTGTGTGATTGATAGACTTAAATCAGTCTTCGAACAGGGAGTTTAACTTCTTATGGCTTGGGGGCAGTATTTCAACGTCTGGATGAGAAGCGTGCCCCAAGTAAACGGCCTGTTACTCAGGCCCGGAAGCTAGGATATGCATGTAATGGGCAGATTTGGATAGAACACACTCTAAAGTTTCCAAAACTGTTAAAATTATGTCTGTGAGTATAACAGAACTGATATGGCAGGCGAAAACCTGAGGAAAATCCATCCAGGAAGTGGGATTTTTTTGATGTGGGTAGTTTTCAATTGAATGTGACTGCAACCAGATGAAGATCTTCAAAGGTAAGTGCTGACGAGGGGGCATTGTCAGATGGTACATTTCCCCAGAGAACCAGGCCTCCATTCCAAATTATACAGTCAACGAAATCTGAACTAGGCATCCCCTCCAAAGATGCAATTTGTCCAAGACTTCGTGGCGCAACGGTAGCGCGTCTGACTCCAGATCAGAAGGTTGCGTGTTCAAATCACGTCGTGGTCAGTGTTTTTATGTGTGTAATCTCTGCTTTCTTTACTCAATGAATCAGCACTAGTACCAATGTGGCTTTACAGTACTAATCTCACACGAAAACAAACAAACCAATGCTGCTTTACATGACAATTGTCTCTCACAAAAGCCTGGCACACGGCAAATTCCTAAATCAGATGATGCTGTGTGATTGATAGACTTAAATCAGTCTTCGAACAGGGAGTTTAACTTCTTATGGCTTGGGGGCAGTATTTCAACGTCTGGATGAGAAGCGTGCCCCAAGTAAACGGCCTGTTACTCAGGCCCGGAAGCTAGGATATGCATGTAATGGGCAGATTTGGATAGAACACACTCTAAAGTTTCCAAAACGGTTAAAATTATGTCTGTGAGTATAACAGAACTGATATGGCAGGCGAAAACCTGAGGAAAATCCATCCAGGAAGTGGGATTTTTTTGATGTGGGTAGTTTTCAATTGAATGTGACTGCAACCAGATGAAGATCTTCAAAGGTAAGTGCTGACGAGGGGGCATTGTCAGATGGTACATTTCCCCAGAGAACCAGGCCTCCATTCCAAATTATACAGTCAACGAAATCTGAACTAGGCATCCCCTCCAAAGATGCAATTTGTCCAAGACTTCGTGGCGCAACGGTAGCGCGTCTGACTCCAGATCAGAAGGTTGCGTGTTCAAATCACGTCGTGGTCAGTGTTTTTATGTGTGTAATCTCTGCTTTCTTTACTCAATGAATCGGCACTAGTACCAATGTGGCTTTACAGTACTAATCTCACACGAAAACAAACAAACCAATGCTGCTTTACATGACAATTGTCTCTCACAAAAGCCTGGCACACAGCAAATTCCTAAATCAGATGATGCTGTGTGATTGATAGACTTAAATCAGTCTTCGAACAGGGAGTTTAACTTCTTATGGCTTGGGGGCAGTATTTCAACGTCTGGATGAGAAGCGTGCCCCAAGTAAACGGCCTGTTACTCAGGCCCGGAAGCTAGGATATGCATGTAATGGGCAGATTTGGATAGAACACACTCTAAAGTTTCCAAAACTGTTAAAATTATGTCTGTGAGTATAACAGAACTGATATGGCAGGCGAAAACCTGAGGAAAATCCATCCAGGAAGTGGGATTTTTTTGATGTGGGTAGTTTTCAATTGAATGTGACTGCAACCAGATGAAGATCTTCAAAGGTAAGTGCTGACGAGGGGGCATTGTCAGATGGTACATTTCCCCAGAGAACCAGGCCTCCATTCCAAATTATACAGTCAACGAAATCTGAACTAGGCATCCCCTCCAAAGATGCAATTTGTCCAAGACTTCGTGGCGCAACGGTAGCGCGTCTGACTCCAGATCAGAAGGTTGCGTGTTCAAATCACGTCGTGGTCAGTGTTTTTATGTGTGTAATCTCTGCTTTCTTTACTCAATGAATCAGCACTAGTACCAATGTGGCTTTACAGTACTAATCTCACACGAAAACAAACAAACCAATGCTGCTTTACATGACAATTGTCTCTCACAAAAGCCTGGCACACGGCAAATTCCTAAATCAGATGATGCTGTGTGATTGATAGACTTAAATCAGTCTTCGAACAGGGAGTTTAACTTCTTATGGCTTGGGGGCAGTATTTCAACGTCTGGATGAGAAGCGTGCCCCAAGTAAACGGCCTGTTACTCAGGCCCGGAAGCTAGGATATGCATGTAATGGGCAGATTTGGATAGAACACACTCTAAAGTTTCCAAAACGGTTAAAATTATGTCTGTGAGTATAACAGAACTGATATGGCAGGCGAAAACCTGAGGAAAATCCATCCAGGAAGTGGGATTTTTTTGATGTGGGTAGTTTTCAATTGAATGTGACTGCAACCAGATGAAGATCTTCAAAGGTAAGTGCTGACGAGGGGGCATTGTCAGATGGTACATTTCCCCAGAGAACCAGGCCTCCATTCCAAATTATACAGTCAACGAAATCTGAACTAGGCATCCCCTCCAAAAATGCAATTTGTCCAAGACTTCGTGGCGCAACGGTAGCGCGTCTGACTCCAGATCAGAAGCTTGCGTGTTCAAATCACGTCGTGGTCAGTGTTTTTATGTGTGTAATCTCTGCTTTCTTTACTCAATGAATCGGCACTAGTACCAATGTGGCTTTACAGTACTAATCTCACACGAAAACAAACAAACCAATGCTGCTTTACATGACAATTGTCTCTCACAAAAGCCTGGCACACGGCAAATTCCAAAATCAGATGATGCTGTGTGATTGATAGACTTAAATCAGTCTTCGAACAGGGAGTTTAACTTCTTATGGCTTGGGGGCAGTATTTCAACGTCTGGATGAGAAGCGTGCCCCAAGTAAACGGCCTGTTACTCAGGCCCGGAAGCTAGGATATGCATGTAATGGGCAGATTTGGATAGAACACACTCTAAAGTTTCCAAAACTGTTAAAATTATGTCTGTGAGTATAACAGAACTGATATGGCAGGCGAAAACCTGAGGAAAATCCATCCAGGAAGTGGGATTTTTTTGATGTGGGTAGTTTTCAATTGAATGTGACTGCAACCAGATGAAGATCTTCAAAGGTAAGTGCTGACGAGGGGGCATTGTCAGATGGTACATTTCCCCAGAGAACCAGGCCTCCATTCCAAATTATACAGTCAACGAAATCTGAACTAGGCATCCCCTCCAAAGATGCAATTTGTCCAAGACTTCGTGGTGCAACGGTAGCGCGTCTGACTCCAGATCAGAAGGTTGCGTGTTCAAATCACGTCGTAGTCAGTGTTTTTATGTGTGTAATCTCTGCTTTCTTTACTCAATGAATCAGCACTAGTACCAATGTGGCTTTACAGTACTAATCTCACACGAAAACAAACAAACCAATGCTGCTTTACATGACAATTGTCTCTCACAAAAGCCTGGCACACAGCAAATTCCTAAATCAGATGATGCTGTGTGATTGATAGACTTAAATCAGTCTTCGAACAGGGAGTTTAACTTCTTATGGCTTGGGGGCAGTATTTCAACGTCTGGATGAGAAGCGTGCCCCAAGTAAACGGCCTGTTACTCAGGCCCGGAAGCTAGGATATGCATGTAATGGGCAGATTTGGATAGAACACACTCTAAAGTTTCCAAAACTGTTAAAATTATGTCTGTGAGTATAACAGAACTGATATGGCAGGCGAAAACCTGAGGAAAATCCATCCAGGAAGTGGGATTTTTTTGATGTGGGTAGTTTTCAATTGAATGTGACTGCAACCAGATGAAGATCTTCAAAGGTAAGTGCTGACGAGGGGGCATTGTCAGATGGTACATTTCCCCAGAGAACCAGGCCTCCATTCCAAATTATACAGTCAACGAAATCTGAACTAGGCATCCCCTCCAAAGATGCAATTTGTCCAAGACTTCGTGGCGCAACGGTAGCGCGTCTGACTCCAGATCAGAAGGTTGCGTGTTCAAATCACGTCGTAGTCAGTGTTTTTATGTGTGTAATCTCTGCTTTCTTTACTCAATGAATCAGCACTAGTACCAATGTGGCTTTACAGTACTAATCTCACACGAAAACAAACAAACCAATGCTGCTTTACATGACAATTGTCTCTCACAAAAGCCTGGCACACGGCAAATTCCTAAATCAGATGATGCTGTGTGATTGATAGACTTAAATCAGTCTTCGAACAGGGAGTTTAACTTCTTATGGCTTGGGGGCAGTATTTCAACGTCTGGATGAGAAGCGTGCCCCAAGTAAACGGCCTGTTACTCAGGCCCGGAAGCTAGGATATGCATGTAATGGGCAGATTTGGATAGAACACACTCTAAAGTTTCCAAAACGGTTAAAATTATGTCTGTGAGTATAACAGAACTGATATGGCAGGCGAAAACCTGAGGAAAATCCATCCAGGAAGTGGGATTTTTTTGATGTGGGTAGTTTTCAATTGAATGTGACTGCAACCAGATGAAGATCTTCAAAGGTAAGTGCTGACGAGGGGGCATTGTCAGATGGTACATTTCCCCAGAGAACCAGGCCTCCATTCCAAATTATACAGTCAACGAAATCTGAACTAGGCATCCCCTCCAAAAATGCTATTTGTCCAAGACTTCGTGGCGCAACGGTAGCGCGTCTGACTCCAGATCAGAAGCTTGCGTGTTCAAATCACGTCGTGGTCAGTGTTTTTATGTGTGTAATCTCTGCTTTCTTTACTCAATGAATCGGCACTAGTACCAATGTGGCTTTACAGTACTAATCTCACACGAAAACAAACAAACCAATGCTGCTTTACATGACAATTGTCTCTCACAAAAGCCTGGCACACAGCAAATTCCTAAATCAGATGATGCTGTGTGATTGATAGACTTAAATCAGTCTTCGAACAGGGAGTTTAACTTCTTATGGCTTGGGGGCAGTATTTCAACGTCTGGATGAGAAGCGTGCCCCAAGTAAATGGCCTGTTACTCAGGCCCGGAAGCTAGGATATGCATGTAATGGGCAGATTTGGATAGAACACACTCTAAAGTTTCCAAAACTGTTAAAATTATGTCTGTGAGTATAACAGAACTGATATGGCAGGCGAAAACCTGAGGAAAATCCATCCAGGAAGTGGGATTTTTTTGATGTGGGTAGTTTTCAATTGAATGTGACTGCAACAGGATGAAGATCTTCAAAGGTAAGTGCTGACGAGGGGGAATTGTCAGATGGTACATTTCCCCAGAGAACCAGGCCTCCATTCCAAATTATACAGTCAACGAAATCTGAACTAGGCATCCCCTCCAAAGATGCAATTTGTCCAAGACTTCGTGGCGTAACGGTAGCGCGTCTGACTCCAGATCAGAAGGTTGCGTGTTCAAATCACGTCGTAGTCAGTGTTTTTATGTGTGTAATCTCTGCTTTCTTTACTCAATGAATCAGCACTAGTACCAATGTGGCTTTACAGTACTAATCTCACACGAAAACAAACAAACCAATGCTGCTTTACATGACAATTGTCTCTCACAAAAGCCTGGCACACGGCAAATTCCTAAATCAGATGATGCTGTGTGATTGATAGACTTAAATCAGTCTTCGAACAGGGAGTTTAACTTCTTATGGCTTGGGGGCAGTATTTCAACGTCTGGATGAGAAGCGTGCCCCAAGTAAACGGCCTGTTACTCAGGCCCGGAAGCTAGGATATGCATGTAATGGGCAGATTTGGATAGAACACACTCTAAAGTTTCCAAAACGGTTAAAATTATGTCTGTGAGTATGACAGAACTGATATGGCAGGCGAAAACCTGAGGAAAATCCATCCAGGAAGTGGGATTTTTTTGATGTGGGTAGTTTTCAATTGAATGTGACTGCAACCAGATGAAGATCTTCAAAGGTAAGTGCTGACGAGGGGGCATTGTCAGATGGTACATTTCCCCAGAGAACCAGGCCTCCATTCCAAATTATACAGTCAACGAAATCTGAACTAGGCATCCCCTCCAAAAATGCAATTTGTCCAAGACTTCGTGGCGCAACGGTAGCGCGTCTGACTCCAGATCAGAAGGTTGCGTGTTCAAATCACGTCGTGGTCAGTGTTTTTATGTGTGTAATCTCTGCTTTCTTTACTCAATGAATCGGCACTAGTACCAATGTGGCTTTACAGTACTAATCTCACACGAAAACAAACAAACCAATGCTGCTTTACATGACAATTGTCTCTCACAAAAGCCTGGCACACGGCAAATTCCTAAATCAGATGATGCTGTGTGATTGATAGACTTAAATCAGTCTTCGAACAGGGAGTTTAACTTCTTATGGCTTGGGGGCAGTATTTCAACGTCTGGATGAGAAGCGTGCCCCAAGTAAACGGCCTGTTACTCAGGCCCGGAAGCTAGGATATGCATGTAATGGGCAGATTTGGATAGAACACACTCTAAAGTTTCCAAAACGGTTAAAATTATGTCTGTGAGTATAACAGAACTGATATGGCAGGCGAAAACCTGAGGAAAATCCATCCAGGAAGTGGGATTTTTTTGATGTGGGTAGTTTTCAATTGAATGTGACTGCAACCAGATGAAGATCTTCAAAGGTAAGTGCTGACGAGGGGGCATTGTCAGATGGTACATTTCCCCAGAGAACCAGGCCTCCATTCCAAATTATACAGTCAACGAAATCTGAACTAGGCATCCCCTCCAAAGATGCAATTTGTCCAAGACTTCGTGGCGCAACGGTAGCGCGTCTGACTCCAGATCAGAAGGTTGCGTGTTCAAATCACGTCGTAGTCAGTGTTTTTATGTGTGTAATCTCTGCTTTCTTTACTCAATGAATCAGCACTAGTACCAATGTGGCTTTACAGTACTAATCTCACACGAAAACAAACAAACCAATGCTGCTTTACATGACAATTGTCTCTCACAAAAGCCTGGCACACAGCAAATTCCTAAATCAGATGATGCTGTGTGATTGATAGACTTAAATCAGTCTTCGAACAGGGAGTTTAACTTCTTATGGCTTGGGGGCAGTATTTCAACGTCTGGATGAGAAGCGTGCCCCAAGTAAACGGCCTGTTACTCAGGCCCGGAAGCTAGGATATGCATGTAATGGGCAGATTTGGATAGAACACACTCTAAAGTTTCCAAAACTGTTAAAATTATGTCTGTGAGTATAACAGAACTGATATGGCAGGCGAAAACCTGAGGAAAATCCATCCAGGAAGTGGGATTTTTTTGATGTGGGTAGTTTTCAATTGAATGTGACTGCAACCAGATGAAGATCTTCAAAGGTAAGTGCTGACGAGGGGGCATTGTCAGATGGTACATTTCCCCAGAGAACCAGGCCTCCATTCCAAATTATACAGTCAACGAAATCTGAACTAGGCATCCCCTCCAAAAATGCAATTTGTCCAAGACTTCGTGGCGCAACGGTAGCGCGTCTGACTCCAGATCAGAAGGTTGCGTGTTCAAATCACGTCGTGGTCAGTGTTTTTATGTGTGTAATCTCTGCTTTCTTTACTCAATGAATCGGCACTAGTACCAATGTGGCTTTACAGTACTAATCTCACACGAAAACAAACAAACCAATGCTGCTTTACATGACAATTGTCTCTCACAAAAGCCTGGCACACAGCAAATTCCTAAATCAGATGATGCTGTGTGATTGATAGACTTAAATCAGTCTTCGAACAGGGAGTTTAACTTCTTATGGCTTGGGGGCAGTATTTCAACGTCTGGATGAGAAGCGTGCCCCAAGTAAACGGCCTGTTACTCAGGCCCGGAAGCTAGGATATGCATGTAATGGGCAGATTTGGATAGAACACACTCTAAAGTTTCCAAAACTGTTAAAATTATGTCTGTGAGTATAACAGAACTGATATGGCAGGCGAAAACCTGAGGAAAATCCATCCAGGAAGTGGGATTTTTTTGATGTGGGTAGTTTTCAATTGAATGTGACTGCAACCAGATGAAGATCTTCAAAGGTAAGTGCTGACGAGGGGGCATTGTCAGATGGTACATTTCCCCAGAGAACCAGGCCTCCATTCCAAATTATACAGTCAACGAAATCTGAACTAGGCATCCCCTCCAAAGATGCAATTTGTCCAAGACTTCGTGGCGCAACGGTAGCGCGTCTGACTCCAGATCAGAAGGTTGCGTGTTCAAATCACGTCGTAGTCAGTGTTTTTATGTGTGTAATCTCTGCTTTCTTTACTCAATGAATCAGCACTAGTACCAATGTGGCTTTACAGTACTAATCTCACACGAAAACAAACAAACCAATGCTGCTTTACATGACAATTGTCTCTCACAAAAGCCTGGCACACGGCAAATTCCTAAATCAGATGATGCTGTGTGATTGATAGACTTAAATCAGTCTTCGAACAGGGAGTTTAACTTCTTATGGCTTGGGGGCAGTATTTCAACGTCTGGATGAGAAGCGTGCCCCAAGTAAACGGCCTGTTACTCAGGCCCGGAAGCTAGGATATGCATGTAATGGGCAGATTTGGATAGAACACACTCTAAAGTTTCCAAAACGGTTAAAATTATGTCTGTGAGTATAACAGAACTGATATGGCAGGCGAAAACCTGAGGAAAATCCATCCAGGAAGTGGGATTTTTTTGATGTGGGTAGTTTTCAATTGAATGTGACTGCAACCAGATGAAGATCTTCAAAGGTAAGTGCTGACGAGGGGGCATTGTCAGATGGTACATTTCCCCAGAGAACCAGGCCTCCATTCCAAATTATACAGTCAACGAAATCTGAACTAGGCATCCCCTCCAAAAATGCAATTTGTCCAAGACTTCGTGGCGCAACGGTAGCGCGTCTGACTCCAGATCAGAAGCTTGCGTGTTCAAATCACGTCGTGGTCAGTGTTTTTATGTGTGTAATCTCTGCTTTCTTTACTCAATGAATCGGCACTAGTACCAATGTGGCTTTACAGTACTAATCTCACACGAAAACAAACAAACCAATGCTGCTTTACATGACAATTGTCTCTCACAAAAGCCTGGCACACAGCAAATTCCTAAATCAGATGATGCTGTGTGATTGATAGACTTAAATCACTCTTCGAACAGGGAGTTTAACTTCTTATGGCTTGGGGGCAGTATTTCAACGTCTGGATGAGAAGCGTGCCCCAAGTAAACGGCCTGTTACTCAGGCCCGGAAGCTAGGATATGCATGTAATGGGCAGATTTGGATAGAACACACTCTAAAGTTTCCAAAACTGTTAAAATTATGTCTGTGAGTATAACAGAACTGATATGGCAGGCGAAAACCTGAGGAAAATCCATCCAGGAAGTGGGATTTTTTTGATGTGGGTAGTTTTCAATTGAATGTGACTGCAACCAGATGAAGATCTTCAAAGGTAAGTGCTGACGAGGGGGCATTGTCAGATGGTACATTTCCCCAGAGAACCAGGCCTCCATTCCAAATTATACAGTCAACGAAATCTGAACTAGGCATCCCCTCCAAAGACGCAATTTGTCCAAGACTTCGTGGCGCAACGGTAGCGCGTCTGACTCCAGATCAGAAGGTTGCGTGTTCAAATCACGTCGTAGTCAGTGTTTTTATGTGTGTAATCTCTGCTTTCTTTACTCAATGAATCAGCACTAGTACCAATGTGGCTTTACAGTACTAATCTCACACGAAAACAAACAAACCAATGCTGCTTTACATGACAATTGTCTCTCACAAAAGCCTGGCACACGGCAAATTCCTAAATCAGATGATGCTGTGTGATTGATAGACTTAAATCAGTCTTCGAACAGGGAGTTTAACTTCTTATGGCTTGGGGGCAGTATTTCAACGTCTGGATGAGAAGCGTGCCCCAAGTAAACGGCCTGTTACTCAGGCCCGGAAGCTAGGATATGCATGTAATGGGCAGATTTGGATAGAACACACTCTAAAGTTTCCAAAACGGTTAAAATTATGTCTGTGAGTATAACAGAACTGATATGGCAGG
The DNA here is from genome assembly GCF_045679555.1 of Salvelinus alpinus. Lineage (NCBI taxonomy): Eukaryota > Metazoa > Chordata > Actinopteri > Salmoniformes > Salmonidae > Salvelinus > Salvelinus alpinus. Next base: position 10,226,641 of record NC_092115.1, on the reverse strand, counting down.
CGAAAACCTGAGGAAAATCCATCCAGGAAGTGGGATTTTTTTGATGTGGGTAGTTTTCAATTGAATGTGACTGCAACCAGATGAAGATCTTCAAAGGTAAGTGCTGACGAGGGGGCATTGTCAGATGGTACATTTCCCCAGAGAACCAGGCCTCCATTCCAAATTATACAGTCAACGAAATCTGAACTAGGCATCCCCTCCAAAAATGCAATTTGTCCAAGACTTCGTGGCGCAACGGTAGCGCGTCTGACTCCAGATCAGAAGGTTGCGTGTTCAAATCACGTCGTGGTCAGTGTTTTTATGTGTGTAATCTCTGCTTTCTTTACTCAATGAATCGGCACTAGTACCAATGTGGCTTTACAGTACTAATCTCACACGAAAACAAACAAACCAATGCTGCTTTACATGACAATTGTCTCTCACAAAAGCCTGGCACACGGCAAATTCCTAAATCAGATGATGCTGTGTGATTGATAGACTTAAATCAGTCTTCGAACAGGGAGTTTAACTTCTTATGGCTTGGGGGCAGTATTTCAACGTCTGGATGAGAAGCGTGCCCCAAGTAAACGGCCTGTTACTCAGGCCCGGAAGCTAGGATATGCATGTAATGGGCAGATTTGGATAGAACACACTCTAAAGTTTCCAAAACTGTTAAAATTATGTCTGTGAGTATAACAGAACTGATATGGCAGGCGAAAACCTGAGGAAAATCCATCCAGGAAGTGGGATTTTTTTGATGTGGGTAGTTTTCAATTGAATGTGACTGCAACCAGATGAAGATCTTCAAAGGTAAGTGCTGACGAGGGGGCATTGTCAGATGGTACATTTCCCCAGAGAACCAGGCCTCCATTCCAAATTATACAGTCAACGAAATCTGAACTAGGCATCCCCTCCAAAGATGCAATTTGTCCAAGACTTCGTGGCGCAACGGTAGCGCGTCTGACTCCAGATCAGAAGGTTGCGTGTTCAAATCACGTCGTAGTCAGTGTTTTTATGTGTGTAATCTCTGCTTTCTTTACTCAATGAATCAGCACTAGTACCAATGTGGCTTTACAGTACTAATCTCACACGAAAACAAACAAACCAATGCTGCTTTACATGACAATTGTCTCTCACAAAAGCCTGGCACACGGCAAATTCCTAAATCAGATGATGCTGTGTGATTGATAGACTTAAATCAGTCTTCGAACAGGGAGTTTAACTTCTTATGGCTTGGGGGCAGTATTTCAACGTCTGGATGAGAAGCGTGCCCCAAGTAAACGGCCTGTTACTCAGGCCCGGAAGCTAGGATATGCATGTAATGGGCAGATTTGGATAGAACACACTCTAAAGTTTCCAAAACGGTTAAAATTATGTCTGTGAGTATGACAGAACTGATATGGCAGGCGAAAACCTGAGGAAAATCCATCCAGGAAGTGGGATTTTTTTGATGTGGGTAGTTTTCAATTGAATGTGACTGCAACCAGATGAAGATCTTCAAAGGTAAGTGCTGACGAGGGGGCATTGTCAGATGGTACATTTCCCCAGAGAACCAGGCCTCCATTCCAAATTATACAGTCAACGAAATCTGAACTAGGCATCCCCTCCAAAAATGCAATTTGTCCAAGACTTCGTGGCGCAACGGTAGCGCGTCTGACTCCAGATCAGAAGGTTGCGTGTTCAAATCACGTCGTGGTCAGTCTTTTTATGTGTGTAATCTCTGCTTTCTTTACTCAATGAATCGGCACTAGTACCAATGTGGCTTTACAGTACTAATCTCACACGAAAACAAACAAACCAATGCTGCTTTACATGACAATTGTCTCTCACAAAAGCCTGGCACACGGCAAATTCCTAAATCAGATGATGCTGTGTGATTGATAGACTTAAATCAGTCTTCGAACAGGGAGTTTAACTTCTTATGGCTTGGGGGCAGTATTTCAACGTCTGGATGAGAAGCGTGCCCCAAGTAAACGGCCTGTTACTCAGGCCCGGAAGCTAGGATATGCATGTAATGGGCAGATTTGGATAGAACACACTCTAAAGTTTCCAAAACGGTTAAAATTATGTCTGTGAGTATAACAGAACTGATATGGCAGGCGAAAACCTGAGGAAAATCCATCCAGGAAGTGGGATTTTTTTGATGTGGGTAGTTTTCAATTGAATGTGACTGCAACCAGATGAAGATCTTCAAAGGTAAGTGCTGACGAGGGGGCATTGTCAGATGGTACATTTCCCCAGAGAACCAGGCCTCCATTCCAAATTATACAGTCAACGAAATCTGAACTAGGCATCCCCTCCAAAAACGCAATTTGTCCAAGGCTTCGTGGCGCAACGGTAGCGCGTCTGACTCCAGATCAGAAGCTTGCGTGTTCAAATCACGTCGTGGTCAGTGTTTTTATGTGTGTAATCTCTGCTTTCTTTACTCAATGAATCGGCACTAGTACCAATGTGGCTTTACAGTACTAATCTCACACTAAAACAAACAAACCAATGCTGCTTTACATGACAATTGTCTCTCACAAAAGCCTGGCACACAGCAAATTCCTAAATCAGATGATGCTGTGTGATTGATAGACTTAAATCAGTCTTCGAACAGGGAGTTTAACTTCTTATGGCTTGGGGGCAGTATTTCAACGTCTGGATGAGAAGCGTGCCCCAAGTAAATGGCCTGTTACTCAGGCCCGGAAGCTAGGATATGCATGTAATGGGCAGATTTGGATAGAACACACTCTAAAGTTTCCAAAACTGTTAAAATTATGTCTGTGAGTATAACAGAACTGATATGGCAGGCGAAAACCTGAGGAAAATCCATCCAGGAAGTGGGATTTTTTTGATGTGGGTAGTTTTCAATTGAATGTGACTGCAACCAGATGAAGATCTTCAAAGGTAAGTGCTGACGAGGGGGCATTGTCAGATGGTACATTTCCCCAGAGAACCAGGCCTCCATTCCAAATTATACAGTCAACGAAATCTGAACTAGGCATACCCTCCAAAGATGCAATTTGTCCAAGACTTCGTGGTGCAACGGTAGCGCGTCTGACTCCAGATCAGAAGGTTGCGTGTTCAAATCACGTCGTAGTCAGTGTTTTTATGTGTGTAATCTCTGCTTTCTTTACTCAATGAATCAGCACTAGTACCAATGTGGCTTTACAGTACTAATCTCACACGAAAACAAACAAACCAATGCTGCTTTACATGACAATTGTCTCTCACAAAAGCCTGGCACACGGCAAATTCCTAAATCAGATGATGCTGTGTGATTGATAGACTTAAATCAGTCTTCGAACAGGGAGTTTAACTTCTTATGGCTTGGGGGCAGTATTTCAACGTCTGGATGAGAAGCGTGCCCCAAGTAAACGGCCTGTTACTCAGGCCCGGAAGCTAGGATATGCATGTAATGGGCAGATTTGGATAGAACACACTCTAAAGTTTCCAAAACGGTTAAAATTATGTCTGTGAGTATAACAGAACTGATATGGCAGGCGAAAACCTGAGGAAAATCCATCCAGGAAGTGGGATTTTTTTGATGTGGGTAGTTTTCAATTGAATGTGACTGCAACCAGATGAAGATCTTCAAAGGTAAGTGCTGACGAGGGGGCATTGTCAGATGGTACATTTCCCCAGAGAACCAGGCCTCCATTCCAAATTATACAGTCAACGAAATCTGAACTAGGCATCCCCTCCAAAAATGCAATTTGTCCAAGACTTCGTGGCGCAACGGTAGCGCGTCTGACTCCAGATCAGAAGCTTGCGTGTTCAAATGACGTCGTGGTCAGTGTTTTTATGTGTGTAATCTCTGCTTTCTTTACTCAATGAATCGGCACTAGTACCAATGTGGCTTTACAGTACTAATCTCACACTAAAACAAACAAACCAATGCTGCTTTACATGACAATTGTCTCTCACAAAAGCCTGGCACACAGCAAATTCCTAAATCAGATGATGCTGTGTGATTGATAGACTTAAATCAGTCTTCGAACAGGGAGTTTAACTTCTTATGGCTTGGGGGCAGTATTTCAACGTCTGGATGAGAAGCGTGCCCCAAGTAAATGGCCTGTTACTCAGGCCCGGAAGCTAGGATATGCATGTAATGGGCAGATTTGGATAGAACACACTCTAAAGTTTCCAAAACGGTTAAAATTATGTCTGTGAGTATAACAGAACTGATATGGCAGGCGAAAACCTGAGGAAAATCCATCCAGGAAGTGGGATTTTTTTGATGTGGGTAGTTTTCAATTGAATGTGACTGCAACCAGATGAAGATCTTCAAAGGTAAGTGCTGACGAGGGGGCATTGTCAGATGGTACATTTCCCCAGAGAACCAGGCCTCCATTCCAAATTATACAGTCAACGAAATCTGAACTAGGCATCCCCTCCAAAGATGCAATTTGTCCAAGAGTTCGTGCCGCAACGGTAGCGCGTCTGACTCCAGATCAGAAGGTTGCGTGTTCAAATCACGTCGTGGTCAGTGTTTTTATGTGTGTAATCTCTGCTTTCTTTACTCAATGAATCGGCACTAGTACCAATGTGGCTTTACAGTACTAATCTCGCACGAAAACAAACAAACCAATGCTGCTTTACATGACAATTGTCTCTCACAAAAGCCTGGCACACGGCAAATTCCTAAATCAGATGATGCTGTGTGATTGATAGACTTAAATCAGTCTTCGAACAGGGAGTTTAACTTCTTATGGCTTGGGGGCAGTATTTCAACGTCTGGATGAGAAGCGTGCCCCAAGTAAACGGCCTGTTACTCAGGCCCGGAAGCTAGGATATGCATGTAATGGGCAGATTTGGATAGAACACACTCTAAAGTTTCCAAAACGGTTAAAATTATGTCTGTGAGTATAACAGAACTGATATGGCAGGCGAAAACCTGAGGAAAATCCATCCAGGAAGTGGGACTTTTTTGATGTGGGTAGTTTTCAATTGAATGTGACTGCAACCAGATGAAGATCTTCAAAGGTAAGTGCTGACGAGGGGGCATTGTCAGATGGTACATTTCCCCAGAGAACCAGGCCTCCATTCCAAATTATACAGTCAACGAAATCTGAACTAGGCATCCCCTCCAAAAATGCAATTTGTCCAAGACTTCGTGGCGCAACGGTAGCGCGTCTGACTCCAGATCAGAAGGTTGCGTGTTCAAATCATGTCGTGGTCAGTGTTTTTATGTGTGTAATCTCTGCTTTCTTTACTCAATGAATCGGCACTAGTACCAATGTGGCTTTACAGTACTAATCTCACACGAAAACAAACAAACCAATGCTGCTTTACATGACAATTGTCTCTCACAAAAGCCTGGCACACAGCAAATTCCTAAATCAGATGATGCTGTGTGATTGATAGACTTAAATCAGTCTTCGAACAGGGAGTTTAACTTCTTATGGCTTGGGGGCAGTATTTCAACGTCTGGATGAGAAGCGTGCCCCAAGTAAACGGCCTGTTACTCAGGCCCGGAAGCTAGGATATGCATGTAATGGGCAGATTTGGATAGAACACACTCTAAAGTTTCCAAAACGGTTAAAATTATGTCTGTGAGTATAACAGAACTGATATGGCAGGCGAAAACCTGAGGAAAATCCATCCAGGAAGTGGGATTTTTTTGATGTGGGTAGTTTTCAATTGAATGTGACTGCAACCAGATGAAGATCTTCAAAGGTAAGTGCTGACGAGGGGGCATTGTCAGATGGTACATTTCCCCAGAGAACCAGGCCTCCATTCCAAATTATACAGTCAACGAAATCTGAACTAGGCATCCCCTCCAAAGACGCAATTTGTCCAAGACTTCGTGGCGCAACGGTAGCGCGTCTGACTCCAGATCAGAAGGTTGCGTGTTCAAATCACGTCGTGGTCAGTGTTTTTATGTGTGTAATCTCTGCTTTCTTTACTCAATGAATCGGCACTAGTACCAATGTGGCTTTACAGTACTAATCTCGCACGAAAACAAACAAACCAATGCTGCTTTACATGACAATTGTCTCTCACAAAAGCCTGGCACACGGCAAATTCCTAAATCAGATGATGCTGTGTGATTGATAGACTTAAATCAGTCTTCGAACAGGGAGTTTAACTTCTTATGGCTTGGGGGCAGTATTTCAACGTCTGGATGAGAAGCGTGCCCCAAGTAAACGGCCTGTTACTCAGGCCCGGAAGCTAGGATATGCATGTAATGGGCAGATTTGGATAGAACACACTCTAAAGTTTCCAAAACGGTTAAAATTATGTCTGTGAGTATAACAGAACTGATATGGCAGGCGAAAACCTGAGGAAAATCCATCCAGGAAGTGGGATTTTTTTGATGTGGGTAGTTTTCAATTGAATGTGACTGCAACCAGATGAAGATCTTCAAAGGTAAGTGCTGACGAGGGGGCATTGTCAGATGGTACATTTCCCCAGAGAACCAGGCCTCCATTCCAAATTATACAGTCAACGAAATCTGAACTAGGCATCCCCTCCAAAAATGCAATTTGTCCAAGACTTCGTGGCGCAACGGTAGCGCGTCTGACTCCAGATCAGAAGGTTACGTGTTCAAATCATGTCGTGGTCAGTGTTTTTATGTGTGTAATCTCTGCTTTCTTTACTCAATGAATCGGCACTAGTACCAATGTGGCTTTACAGTACTAATCTCACACGAAAACAAACAAACCAATGCTGCTTTACATGACAATTGTCTCTCACAAAAGCCTGGCACACAGCAAATTCCTAAATCAGATGATGCTGTGTGATTGATAGACTTAAATCAGTCTTCGAACAGGGAGTTTAACTTCTTATGGCTTGGGGGCAGTATTTCAACGTCTGGATGAGAAGCATGCCCCAAGTAAACGGCCTGTTACTCAGGCCCGGAAGCTAGGATATGCATGTAATGGGCAGATTTGGATAGAACACACTCTAAAGTTTCCAAAACTGTTAAAATTATGTCTGTGAGTATAACAGAACTGATATGGCAGGCGAAAACCTGAGGAAAATCCATCCAGGAAGTGGGATTTTTTTGATGTGGGTAGTTTTCAATTGAATGTGACTGCAACCAGATGAAGATCTTCAAAGGTAAGTGCTGACGAGGGGGCATTGTCAGATGGTACATTTCCCCAGAGAACCAGGCCTCCATTCCAAATTATACAGTCAACGAAATCTGAACTAGGCATCCCCTCCAAAGACGCAATTTGTCCAAGACTTAGTGGCGCTAAGGTAGCGCGTCTGACTCCAGATCAGAAGGTTGCGTGTTCAAATCACGTCCTGGTCAGTGTTTTTATGTGTGTAATCTCTGCTTTCTTTACTCAATGAATCGGCACTAGTACCAATGTGGCTTTACAGTACTAATCTCGCACGAAAACAAACAAACCAATGCTGCTTTACATGACAATTGTCTCTCACAAAAGCCTGGCACACGGCAAATTCCTAAATCAGATGATGCTGTGTGATTGATAGACTTAAATCAGTCTTCGAACAGGGAGTTTAACTTCTTATGGCTTGGGGGCAGTATTTCAACGTCTGGATGAGAAGCGTGCCCCAAGTAAACGGCCTGTTACTCAGGCCCGGAAGCTAGGATATGCATGTAATGGGCAGATTTGGATAGAACACACTCTAAAGTTTCCAAAACGGTTAAAATTATGTCTGTGAGTATAACAGAACTGATATGGCAGGCGAAAACCTGAGGAAAATCCATCCAGGAAGTGGGATTTTTTTGATGTGGGTAGTTTTCAATTGAATGTGACTGCAACCAGATGAAGATCTTCAAAGGTAAGTGCTGACGAGGGGGCATTGTCAGATGGTACATTTCCCCAGAGAACCAGGCCTCCATTCCAAATTATACAGTCAACGAAATCTGAACTAGGCATCCCCTCCAAAAATGCAATTTGTCCAAGACTTCGTGGCGCAACGGTAGTGCGTCTGACTCCAGATCAGAAGGTTACGTGTTCAAATCATGTCGTGGTCAGTGTTTTTATGTGTGTAATCTCTGCTTTCTTTACTCAATGAATCGGCACTAGTACCAATGTGGCTTTACAGTACTAATCTCACACGAAAACAAACAAACCAATGCTGCTTTACATGACAATTGTCTCTCACAAAAGCCTGGCACACAGCAAATTCCTAAATCAGATGATGCTGTGTGATTGATAGACTTAAATCAGTCTTCGAACAGGGAGTTTAACTTCTTATGGCTTGGGGGCAGTATTTCAACGTCTGGATGAGAAGCATGCCCCAAGTAAACGGCCTGTTACTCAGGCCCGGAAGCTAGGATATGCATGTAATGGGCAGATTTGGATAGAACACACTCTAAAGTTTCCAAAACTGTTAAAATTATGTCTGTGAGTATAACAGAACTGATATGGCAGGCGAAAACCTGAGGAAAATCCATCCAGGAAGTGGGATTTTTTTGATGTGGGTAGTTTTCAATTGAATGTGACTGCAACCAGATGAAGATCTTCAAAGGTAAGTGCTGACGAGGGGGCATTGTCAGATGGTACATTTCCCCAGAGAACCAGGCCTCCATTCCAAATTATACAGTCAACGAAATCTGAACTAGTCATCCCCTCCAAAGGTGCAATTTGTCCAAGACTTCGTGGCGCAATGGTAGCGCATCTGACTCCAGATCAGAAGGTTGCGTGTTCAAATCACGTCGTGGTCAGTTTTTTTATGTGTGTAATCTCTGCTTTCTTTACTCAATGAATCAGCACTAGTACCAATGTGGCTTTACAGTACTAATCTCACACGAAAACAAACAAACCAATGCTGCTTTACATGACAATTGTCTCTCACAAAAGCCTGGCACACGGCAAATTCCTAAATCAGATGATGCTGTGTGATTGATAGACTTAAATCAGTCTTCGAACAGGGAGTTTAACTTCTTATGGCTTGGGGGCAGTATTTCAACGTCTGGATGAGAAGCGTGCCCCAAGTAAACGGCCTGTTACTCAGGCCCGGAAGCTAGGATATGCATGTAATGGGCAGATTTGGATAGAACACACTCTAAAGTTTCCAAAACGGTTAAAATTATGTCTGTGAGTATAACAGAACTGATATGGCAGGCGAAAACCTGAGGAAAATCCATCCAGGAAGTGGGATTTTTTTGATGTGGGTAGTTTTCAATTGAATGTGACTGCAACCAGATGAAGATCTTCAAAGGTAAGTGCTGACGAGGGGGCATTGTCAGATGGTACATTTCCCCAGAGAACCAGGCCTCCATTCCAAATTATACAGTCAACGAAATCTGAACTAGTCATCCCCTCCAAAGGTGCAATTTGTCCAAGACTTCGTGGCGCAATGGTAGCGCATCTGACTCCAGATCAGAAGGTTGCGTGTTCAAATCACGTCGTGGTCAGTTTTTTTATGTGTGTAATCTCTGCTTTCTTTACTCAATGAATCAGCACTAGTACCAATGTGGCTTTACAGTACTAATCTCACACGAAAACAAACAAACCAATGCTGCTTTACATGACAATTGTCTCTCACAAAAGCCTGGCACACGGCAAATTCCTAAATCAGATGATGCTGTGTGATTGATAGACTTAAATCAGTCTTCGAACAGGGAGTTTAACTTCTTATGGCTTGGGGGCAGTATTTCAACGTCTGGATGAGAAGCGTGCCCCAAGTAAACGGCCTGTTACTCAGGCCCGGAAGCTAGGATATGCATGTAATGGGCAGATTTGGATAGAACACACTCTAAAGTTTCCAAAACGGTTAAAATTATGTCTGTGAGTATAACAGAACTGATATGGCAGGCGAAAACCTGAGGAAAATCCATCCAGGAAGTGGGATTTTTTTGATGTGGGTAGTTTTCAATTGAATGTGACTGCAACCAGATGAAGATCTTCAAAGGTAAGTGCTGACGAGGGGGCATTGTCAGATGGTACATTTCCCCAGAGAACCAGGCCTCCATTCCAAATTATACAGTCAACGAAATCTGAACTAGGCATCCCCTCCAAAGATGCAATTTGTCCAAGACTTCGTGGCGCAACGGTAGCGCGTCTGACTCCAGATCAGAAGGTTGCGTGTTCAAATCACGTCGTGGTCAGTGTTTTTATGTGTGTAATCTCTGCTTTCTTTACTCAATGAATCGGCACTAGTACCAATGTGGCTTTACAGTACTAATCTCGCACGAAAACAAACAAACCAATGCTGCTTTACATGACAATTGTCTCTCACAAAAGCCTGGCACACGGCAAATTCCTAAATCAGATGATGCTGTGTGATTGATAGACTTAAATCAGTCTTCGAACAGGGAGTTTAACTTCTTATGGCTTGGGGGCAGTATTTCAACGTCTGGATGAGAAGCGTGCCCCAAGTAAACGGCCTGTTACTCAGGCCCGGAAGCTAGGATATGCATGTAATGGGCAGATTTGGATAGAACACACTCTAAAGTTTCCAAAACGGTTAAAATTATGTCTGTGAGTATAACAGAACTGATATGGCAGGCGAAAACCTGAGGAAAATCCATCCAGGAAGTGGGATTTTTTTGATGTGGGTAGTTTTCAATTGAATGTGACTGCAACCAGATGAAGATCTTCAAAGGTAAGTGCTGACGAGGGGGCATTGTCAGATGGTACATTTCCCCAGAGAACCAGGCCTCCATTCCAAATTATACAGTCAACGAAATCTGAACTAGGCATCCCCTCCAAAAATGCAATTTGTCCAAGACTTCGTGGCGCAACGGTAGCGCGTCTGACTCCAGATCAGAAGGTTACGTGTTCAAATCATGTCGTGGTCAGTGTTTTTATGTGTGTAATCTCTGCTTTCTTTACTCAATGAATCGGCACTAGTACCAATGTGGCTTTACAGTACTAATCTCACACGAAAACAAACAAACCAATGCTGCTTTACATGACAATTGTCTCTCACAAAAGCCTGGCACACAGCAAATTCCTAAATCAGATGATGCTGTGTGATTGATAGACTTAAATCAGTCTTCGAACAGGGAGTTTAACTTCTTATGGCTTGGGGGCAGTATTTCAACGTCTGGATGAGAAGCATGCCCCAAGTAAACGGCCTGTTACTCAGGCCCGGAAGCTAGGATATGCATGTAATGGGCAGATTTGGATAGAACACACTCTAAAGTTTCCAAAACTGTTAAAATTATGTCTGTGAGTATAACAGAACTGATATGGCAGGCGAAAACCTGAGGAAAATCCATCCAGGAAGTGGGATTTTTTTGATGTGGGTAGTTTTCAATTGAATGTGACTGCAACCAGATGAAGATCTTCAAAGGTAAGTGCTGACGAGGGGGCATTGTCAGATGGTACATTTCCCCAGAGAACCAGGCCTCCATTCCAAATTATACAGTCAACGAAATCTGAACTAGGCATCCCCTCCAAAAATGCAATTTGTCCAAGACTTCGTGGCACAACGGTAGCGCGTCTGACTCCAGATCAGAAGGTTGCGTGTTCAAATCACGTCGTGGTCAGTGTTTTTATGTGTGTAATCTCTGCTTTCTTTACTCAATGAATCGGCACTAGTACCAATGTGGCTTTACAGTACTAATCTCACACGAAAACAAACAAACCAATCCTGCTTTACATGACAATTGTCTCTCACAAAAGCCTGGCACACAGCAAATTCCTAAATCAGATGATGCTGTGTGATTGATAGACTTAAATCAGTCTTCGAACAGGGAGTTTAACTTCTTATGGCTTGGGGGCAGTATTTCAACGTCTGGATGAGAAGCGTGCCCCAAGTAAACGGCCTGTTACTCAGGCCCGGAAGCTAGGATATGCATGTAATGGGCAGATTTGGATAGAACACACTCTAAAGTTTCCAAAACTGTTAAAATTATGTCTGTGAGTATAACAGAACTGATATGGCAGGCGAAAACCTGAGGAAAATCCATCCAGGAAGTGGGATTTTTTTGATGTGGGTAGTTTTCAATTGAATGTGACTGCAACCAGATGAAGATCTTCAAAGGTAAGTGCTGACGAGGGGGCATTGTCAGATGGTACATTTCCCCAGAGAACCAGGCCTCCATTCCAAATTATACAGTCAACGAAATCTGAACTAGGCATCCCCTCCAAAGACGCAATTTGTCCAAGACTTCGTGGCGCAACGGTAGCGCGTCTGACTCCAGATCAGAAGGTTGCGTGTTCAAATCACGTCGTGGTCAGTGTTTTTATGTGTGTAATCTCTGCTTTCTTTACTCAATGAATCGGCACTAGTACCAATGTGGCTTTACAGTACTAATCTCGCACGAAAACAAACAAACCAATGCTGCTTTACATGACAATTGTCTCTCACAAAAGCCTGGCACACGGCAAATTCCTAAATCAGATGATGCTGTGTGATTGATAGACTTAAATCAGTCTTCGAACAGGGAGTTTAACTTCTTATGGCTTGGGGGCAGTATTTCAACGTCTGGATGAGAAGCGTGCCCCAAGTAAACGGCCTGTTACTCAGGCCCGGAAGCTAGGATATGCATGTAATGGGCAGATTTGGATAGAACACACTCTAAAGTTTCCAAAACGGTTAAAATTATGTCTGTGAGTATAACAGAACTGATATGGCAGGCGAAAACCTGAGGAAAATCCATCCAGGAAGTGGGATTTTTTTGATGTGGGTAGTTTTCAATTGAATGTGACTGCAACCAGATGAAGATCTTCAAAGGTAAGTGCTGACGAGGGGGCATTGTCAGATGGTACATTTCCCCAGAGAACCAGGCCTCCATTCCAAATTATACAGTCAACGAAATCTGAACTAGGCATCCCCTCCAAAGACGCAATTTGTCCAAGACTTCGTGGCGCAACGGTAGCGCGTCTGACTCCAGATCAGAAGGTTGCGTGTTCAAATCACGTCGTGGTCAGTGTTTTTATGTGTGTAATCTCTGCTTTCTTTACTCAATGAATCGGCACTAGTACCAATGTGGCTTTACAGTACTAATCTCGCACGAAAACAAACAAACCAATGCTGCTTTACATGACAATTGTCTCTCACAAAAGCCTGGCACACGGCAAATTCCTAAATCAGATGATGCTGTGTGATTGATAGACTTAAATCAGTCTTCGAACAGGGAGTTTAACTTCTTATGGCTTGGGGGCAGTATTTCAACGTCTGGATGAGAAGCGTGCCCCAAGTAAACGGCCTGTTACTCAGGCCCGGAAGCTAGGATATGCATGTAATGGGCAGATTTGGATAGAACACACTCTAAAGTTTCCAAAACGGTTAAAATTATGTCTGTGAGTATAACAGAACTGATATGGCAGGCGAAAACCTGAGGAAAATCCATCCAGGAAGTGGGATTTTTTTGATGTGGGTAGTTTTCAATTGAATGTGACTGCAACCAGATGAAGATCTTCAAAGGTAAGTGCTGACGAGGGGGCATTGTCAGATGGTACATTTCCCCAGAGAACCAGGCCTCCATTCCAAATTATACAGTCAACGAAATCTGAACTAGGCATCCCCTCCAAAAATGCAATTTGTCCAAGACTTCGTGGCGCAACGGTAGCGCGTCTGACTCCAGATCAGAAGGTTACGTGTTCAAATCATGTCGTGGTCAGTGTTTTTATGTGTGTAATCTCTGCTTTCTTTACTCAATGAATCGGCACTAGTACCAATGTGGCTTTACAGTACTAATCTCACACGAAAACAAACAAACCAATGCTGCTTTACATGACAATTGTCTCTCACAAAAGCCTGGCACACAGCAAATTCCTAAATCAGATGATGCTGTGTGATTGATAGACTTAAATCAGTCTTCGAACAGGGAGTTTAACTTCTTATGGCTTGGGGGCAGTATTTCAACGTCTGGATGAGAAGCATGCCCCAAGTAAACGGCCTGTTACTCAGGCCCGGAAGCTAGGATATGCATGTAATGGGCAGATTTGGATAGAACACACTCTAAAGTTTCCAAAACTGTTAAAATTATGTCTGTGAGTATAACAGAACTGATATGGCAGGCGAAAACCTGAGGAAAATCCATCCAGGAAGTGGGATTTTTTTGATGTGGGTAGTTTTCAATTGAATGTGACTGCAACCAGATGAAGATCTTCAAAGGTAAGTGCTGACGAGGGGGCATTGTCAGATGGTACATTTCCCCAGAGAACCAGGCCTCCATTCCAAATTATACAGTCAACGAAATCTGAACTAGGCATCCCCTCCAAAAATGCAATTTGTCCAAGACTTCGTGGCACAACGGTAGCGCGTCTGACTCCAGATCAGAAGGTTGCGTGTTCAAATCACGTCGTGGTCAGTGTTTTTATGTGTGTAATCTCTGCTTTCTTTACTCAATGAATCGGCACTAGTACCAATGTGGCTTTACAGTACTAATCTCACACGAAAACAAACAAACCAATCCTGCTTTACATGACAATTGTCTCTCACAAAAGCCTGGCACACAGCAAATTCCTAAATCAGATGATGCTGTGTGATTGATAGACTTAAATCAGTCTTCGAACAGGGAGTTTAACTTCTTATGGCTTGGGGGCAGTATTTCAACGTCTGGATGAGAAGCGTGCCCCAAGTAAACGGCCTGTTACTCAGGCCCGGAAGCTAGGATATGCATGTAATGGGCAGATTTGGATAGAACACACTCTAAAGTTTCCAAAACTGTTAAAATTATGTCTGTGAGTATAACAGAACTGATATGGCAGGCGAAAACCTGAGGAAAATCCATCCAGGAAGTGGGATTTTTTTGATGTGGGTAGTTTTCAATTGAATGTGACTGCAACCAGATGAAGATCTTCAAAGGTAAGTGCTGACGAGGGGGCATTGTCAGATGGTACATTTCCCCAGAGAACCAGGCCTCCATTCCAAATTATACAGTCAACGAAATCTGAACTAGGCATCCCCTCCAAAGACGCAATTTGTCCAAGACTTCGTGGCGCAACGGTAGCGCGTCTGACTCCAGATCAGAAGGTTGCGTGTTCAAATCACGTCGTGGTCAGTGTTTTTATGTGTGTAATCTCTGCTTTCTTTACTCAATGAATCGGCACTAGTACCAATGTGGCTTTACAGTACTAATCTCGCACGAAAACAAACAAACCAATGCTGCTTTACATGACAATTGTCTCTCACAAAAGCCTGGCACACGGCAAATTCCTAAATCAGATGATGCTGTGTGATTGATAGACTTAAATCAGTCTTCGAACAGGGAGTTTAACTTCTTATGGCTTGGGGGCAGTATTTCAACGTCTGGATGAGAAGCGTGCCCCAAGTAAACGGCCTGTTACTCAGGCCCGGAAGCTAGGATATGCATGTAATGGGCAGATTTGGATAGAACACACTCTAAAGTTTCCAAAACGGTTAAAATTATGTCTGTGAGTATAACAGAACTGATATGGCAGGCGAAAACCTGAGGAAAATCCATCCAGGAAGTGGGATTTTTTTGATGTGGGTAGTTTTCAATTGAATGTGACTGCAACCAGATGAAGATCTTCAAAGGTAAGTGCTGACGAGGGGGCATTGTCAGATGGTACATTTCCCCAGAGAACCAGGCCTCCATTCCAAATTATACAGTCAACGAAATCTGAACTAGGCATCCCCTCCAAAAATGCAATTTGTCCAAGACTTCGTGGCGCAACGGTAGCGCGTCTGACTCCAGATCAGAAGGTTACGTGTTCAAATCATGTCGTTGGTCAGTGTTTTTATGTGTGTAATCTCTGCTTTCTTTACTCAATGAATCGGCACTAGTACCAATGTGGCTTTACAGTACTAATCTCACACGAAAACAAACAAACCAATGCTGCTTTACATGACAATTGTCTCTCACAAAAGCCTGGCACACAGCAAATTCCTAAATCAGATGATGCTGTGTGATTGATAGACTTAAATCAGTCTTCGAACAGGGAGTTTAACTTCTTATGGCTTGGGGGCAGTATTTCAACGTCTGGATGAGAAGCATGCCCCAAGTAAACGGCCTGTTACTCAGGCCCGGAAGCTAGGATATGCATGTAATGGGCAGATTTGGATAGAACACACTCTAAAGTTTCCAAAACTGTTAAAATTATGTCTGTGAGTATAACAGAACTGATATGGCAGGCGAAAACCTGAGGAAAATCCATCCAGGAAGTGGGATTTTTTTGATGTGGGTAGTTTTCAATTGAATGTGACTGCAACCAGATGAAGATCTTCAAAGGTAAGTGCTGACGAGGGGGCATTGTCAGATGGTACATTTCCCCAGAGAACCAGGCCTCCATTCCAAATTATACAGTCAACGAAATCTGAACTAGGCATCCCCTCCAAAGATGCAATTTGTCCAAGACTTCGTGGCGCAACGGTAGCGCGTCTGACTCCAGATCAGAAGGTTGCGTGTTCAAATCACGTCGTGGTCAGTGTTTTTATGTGTGTAATCTCTGCTTTCTTTACTCAATGAATCGGCACTAGTACCAATGTGGCTTTACAGTACTAATCTCGCACGAAAACAAACAAACCAATGCTGCTTTACATGACAATTGTCTCTCACAAAAGCCTGGCACACGGCAAATTCCTAAATCAGATGATGCTGTGTGATTGATAGACTTAAATCAGTCTTCGAACAGGGAGTTTAACTTCTTATGGCTTGGGGGCAGTATTTCAACGTCTGGATGAGAAGCGTGCCCCAAGTAAACGGCCTGTTACTCAGGCCCGGAAGCTAGGATATGCATGTAATGGGCAGATTTGGATAGAACACACTCTAAAGTTTCCAAAACGGTTAAAATTATGTCTGTGAGTATAACAGAACTGATATGGCAGGCGAAAACCTGAGGAAAATCCATCCAGGAAGTGGGATTTTTTTGATGTGGGTAGTTTTCAATTGAATGTGACTGCAACCAGATGAAGATCTTCAAAGGTAAGTGCTGACGAGGGGGCATTGTCAGATGGTACATTTCCCCAGAGAACCAGGCCTCCATTCCAAATTATACAGTCAACGAAATCTGAACTAGGCATCCCCTCCAAAAATGCAATTTGTCCAAGACTTCGTGGCGCAACGGTAGCGCGTCTGACTCCAGATCAGAAGGTTACGTGTTCAAATCATGTCGTGGTCAGTGTTTTTATGTGTGTAATCTCTGCTTTCTTTACTCAATGAATCGGCACTAGTACCAATGTGGCTTTACAGTACTAATCTCACACGAAAACAAACAAACCAATGCTGCTTTACATGACAAT